>NC_133384.1:38232074-38267074 GCF_049309525.1 Garra rufa
CATTAATGCATAATTTATTTTGAGTTTAATTAAAAAAATGCTCATAAAAACAGATTTATGCACATTTATACTTGTTATTAATAAAATATGTTGCATATATATTCAATAATATTTTAAAAACAGTAATGCATAATTATATTTTTATATTAATTATATTTTAATAATTTATTATAACTATGGATTTTTTTATCTTCAGCATATATATTGAATTATTTATTTATTTATGTTTGATATTAATTATACATTCACGTTTTCATCAATGCATAATTTCATGTAATGTTTATTTATTATTTTACATAACACTTATGAGATTTTTGGGCATTTTGCTCTGAAAATAACGCTTTATTGCTTCTAAAACCAGATTTATGCATGTTTTAATGCAGATTACTTAAATTTGGGGCTGAAATGAGACCTGGGCATATTCTTGCCAGCTTTTGTGAGGTTTACTGTTAAATCCGCACTCGTCCGCCGCATTTGATCCAGTCGAGTTGATGTTTTGTGAATGGCTGTAAGTGACATTTAAAGCGCTTGGACACTCGGTGTACATTATCAGGAGTTTGGCGTAAATGCCAGTCGCCAGAGGCCGTTCATAAATCATCTGTGTTGTGATGTGAAGTGAGGAAGTGTGTGTGACCAGAGGATGCCGTGTTTGTCCAGGTGGTGGTGAACGCTCTGATCGGAGCCATCCCGTCCATCATGAACGTGCTGCTGGTGTGTCTGATCTTCTGGCTGATCTTCAGCATCATGGGCGTCAACCTGTTCGCCGGCAAGTTCGGACGCTGCGTCAACCGCACCGGCTTCATCTACAACTCCTCCTTCATCAACAACAAGACCGAGTGTCTGGAGATGAACAGCACGCAGTTCTACTGGACCAAAGTTAAGGTCAACTTCGACAACGTGGGCGCCGGATACCTCGCCCTGCTGCAAGTGGTGAGACTTTACATCATACGATTGCTTCCATCAAATACAAAAGATGCAAATAGTTAACGAACAATGTCATGACTTTTGATTTTGAGGGCAGAAATCTGAGCAGGTTTATTGATGTATGACTGCCAAATATGCATCACATACATTTATTTATTTAAACTGAAAATCTGCTAAATTTAAATGTTTAAATAAATTTGATTTATTTATTTTATTTTAAGTTTGGCAAACTTTATATGGATATGAAAAATGGGTAACACTTTACAATAAGGTTCATTAGTTAACATTAGTTAACCACATTAGTTAACTTGAACTAATAATGAACTGCACTTATACAGCATTTATTAATCTTTGTTAATGTTAATTTCAACATTTACTAATACATTATTAAAATCTTGTTAACATTAGTTAATGCAGTGTGAACTAACATGAACAAACAATGAACAACTGTATTTCTGTTAACTAACGTTAATGAAGATTAGTAAATACAGTAACTAATGTATTGTTCATGGTTAGTTCATGTTAGTTAATACATTAACTAATGTTTAACTAATGAACCTTATTGTAAAGTGTTACCGAAAAATGCATTGATATTTATCTATTTGTTATTTACACTTTTATTTTTTCAAATCTAAAAAATGCTCTTAAAACAGTTTTTTGCATATTTATACTTATTAATGAAAATGTATATATTATATATTTTTTCAATAATATTTTGCATAATATCAAATTAATGACAGATTTTTTATTATATTATTATTTTGTATTATATATTATTATTTAATATCAAATTAATGACAGCTTTTATACATTTATTTATTTATTTTATTTGATATTAATAATACATTAATGTTTTCATTAATGCATAATTTAATTTGTATTTTTGTTTATTTTTTTATTTTTTTATTTTTTATTTTGCATTACAGTTATTAGAATTTGGGGGCATTTTGCATATGCAGTTCAAAGAAATCAATCTTAAATGTAGACATTATTTCATTCATTCATTTTATTTATTTATTTTAATTTAGGCTGTTACATTATTATTATTATTATTATTATTATTATTATTATTATCTTTAAGCATCACATTAATATTATTAATTTGTTATGTTAACAATATGGATGAAAATGTTATTAGGCACTAATATTTATTTATTTATTTATTTCATTTTGTCTTGAAAATAATGTAGTTGTACAACTCAAAAACTAATACTAAAAATTTAAAAAAAAAAATTTCAATAATATTTTGCATAATTAATATCAAATAAATGACAGATTTTTTATTATATTATTATTTTTGTATTATATATTATTATTATTATTATTATTATTATTTAATATTAAATTAATGACAGCTTTTATACATGTATTTAATTATTTTATTTGTTATTAATAATACGTTAATGTTTTCATTAATGCATAATTCAATTTGATTTTTATTTATTTTTTTATTTTGCATTTTGCATTACAGTTATTAGAATTTGGGGGCATTTTGCATATGCAGTTCAAAGAAATCAATCTTAAATGTAGACATTCATTCATTCATTCATTCATATATTTATTTTCATTTAGGCTGTTACATTATTATTATTATTATTATTTTCTTTTAGCATCACATTAATATTATTAATTTGTTATGTTAACAATATGGATGAAAATGTTATTAGGCACTAATATTTATTTATTTATTTATTTCATTTTGTCTTGAAAATAATGTAGTTGTACAACTCAAAAACTAATACTAAAAATAAAAAAAATAAAAAAAAAATTCTATAATATTTTGCAAAATTAATATCAAATAAATGACAGATTTTTTATTATATTATTATTTTTGTATTATATATTATTATTATTATTATTATTATTATTATTATTTAATATTAAATTAATGACAGCTTTTATACATGTATTTAATTATTTTATTTGATATTAATAATACGTTAATGTTTTCATTAATGCATAATTCAATTTGATTTTTATTTATTTTTTTATTTTGCATTTTGCATTACAGTTATTAGAATTTGGGGGCATTTTGCATATGCAGTTCAAAGAAATCAATCTTAAATGTAGACATTCATTCATTCATTCATTCATATATTTATTTTCATTTAGGCTGTTACATTATTATTATTATTATTATTATTATTATTTTCTTTTAGCATCACATTAATATTATTAATTTGTTATGTTAACAATATGGATGAAAATGTTATTAGGCACTAATATTTATTTATTTATTTATTTCATTTCGTCTTGAAAATAATGTAGTTGTACAACTCCAAAACTAATACTAAAAATTAAAAAAATATATATTTTTTCAATAATATTTTGCATAATTAATATGAAATAAATGACAGATTTTTTATTATATTATTATTTTTGTATTATATATTATTATTATTATTATTATTATTTAATATTAAATTAATGACAGCTTTTATACATGTACTTATTTATTTTATTTGATATTAATAATACGTTAATGTTTTCATTAATGCATAATTCAATTTGATTTTTATTTATTTTTTTTTATTTTGCATTTTGCATTACAGTTATTAGAATTTGGGGGCATTTTGCATATGCAGTTCAAAGAAATCAATCTTAAATGTAGACATTCATTCATTCATTCATATATTTATTTTAATTTAGGCTGTTACATTATTATTATTATTATTATTTTCTTTTAGCATCACATTAATATTATTAATTTGTTATGTTAACAATATGGATGAAAATGTTATTAGGCACTAATATTTATTTATTTATTTATTTATTTATTTCATTTTGTCTTGAAAATAATGTAGTTGTACAACTCCAAAAAACTAATACTAAAAATTGATAATTTATATGCACTGGGAACTGGATATGCAATTCAAATAAATACATGTATTTCTATAGATCAAATAAAAAATAGGCACTAATATTTATTTATTCATCATTTTATTGTCAGATTTGTTTTGTTTTTAGTCAGACTCACTTTGTTTTTCTGCAATTCAATGCAAAAACAACAACAACAATAATAAAATGATTAAAACAAAAAGATTAGTTAGAAATATTGCATTTGTCTATTTTCTTCTGTATAAAAAAGGCACAAATACGTGTTAAGAATACAATTTTTTAGTTTAAATGTGTATTTGCTGTGAATGAAGCCTGATGGATGAATGAAAGTGTCAAAAATCACTACGGTTGGTCTTTTGGCTTTAGTTGTCAGTAATTACAGGCCTTTGTGAAGGACTATTTGGAGATGCAAATGAAAGGTTTGTATTGGACCGATTTACAAGAAGGTGATGGAAAGGAGCTAAGTGACTTGTTGCTAGGTTACCGCATCAACCAACTTAAAAGGAAGAATGAAGTGCGTCGGCTCTTGCTGAGCACAAACTTCAGTATAATGGCACCAGCGGCGGCTAAAAATAACGCTGGCACCGACTCGCTGATGGATTCGCTTTTGCGAACGGACAGACAGACAGAGGTGGGCAGCGGAAGAAAACCAACGGCGGGAAGGAAAAGTAAAGCTAAAGCTCAGCACCTGAAGCAGCGACACACAAAACAGCAGAGCTGACTCCAGCGCAACTAAATATGCTTTTAGGAGCAATAAAACAACAAAATGCCCAAATGAAATAAATACATAGAAATGTGCTATAAATATATTTATATTTAATAAATTAAAAATAGAAAGATATTTTAGTCAATGAAATTTGTACAGGTTGACTTGTCACTTTCAGTGTTTAATGTACAAAAGGAAAAATGTCAGTTTAGTTTTTTAATATTTTATTTTATATTTTTACTTTCTGTACTTTTTTCAGTACTTTCTTTTTTTATTTTCAGCTTAATTTTTTATTAAATAATTATTTAATAAAATAATAAAATAAAAATGGCAAAAGTCAATCTGTAATAATGTTAGACTTTCTAAAAATATAAAAGAACAATTATACTGACTTTTTTTGTAAAAAAAAAATAAATAAATAAATAAAAGTTTTATTAATAAATAAAATAAAAAATAAATAAATAATAAAAAAAATGTTGTATTAATAATTATGTAACCCCCCTAGTTAGTCATATTATTTTTTACTTTTGTACACATTTATTTTATTTTCAGTTAAATTTTTTTTAATTAAACGTTTCATTAATAAATAAAATAAAAATAAATAAATAATTAAAAATTGTTTTATTAATAATTATGTAATTTACCCCTCCCCCCAGTTAAAGTTATATTATTTTTTACTTTTTTACACATTTTATTTTCAGTTTTTTTATTAAACGTTTTATTAATAAATAAAATAAAAATAAATAAATAATAAAATTTTTTTAATAATAATTATGAAATTTACCCCCCCCAGTTAGTCATATTATTATTGACTTTTGTACACATTTATTTTATTTTCAGTTTTTTTTATTAAACGTTTTATTAATAAATAAAATAAAAATAAATAAATAATATTTTTTTTTATAATAATTATGTAATTTACCCCTCCCCCCAGTTAAAGTTATATTATTTTTTACTTTTGTACACATTTATTTTAATTTCAGTTTTTTTATTAAACGTTTTATTAATAAATAAAATAAAAATAAATAAATAATAAAAAAATTGTTTTATTAATAATTATGTAATTTACCCCCCCCCCCCCCCCCAAGTAAAAGTCATATTATTATTGACTTTTGTACACATTTATTTTATTTTATTTTATTTTTTTTTATTAAATTTAAAGTTTTTACAGGTTGACATTTGTCATTTTTGGTAGTTATATTTTTATTTATATTTGTATGCATTTTTTTAAAAGGAAATATTTAGAAATGGTTTTGATAATTTTACATTTTTACACTTATTTTATTTTACTTTCAGCTATTTTTTTTAATTAAATTGTACGCATTTACAGTTTGACATTTGTCATTTTTATTAGTTATATTATTTATTTATTTTTAACTGTAGTTTTATTAATGTTTGTTTTATTTATTTCCCGCCATCTTTTGTTATATTACCACGTTTTATTTTATTTTCATTTTCATTTTTATTTATTTTTTGGTTGGGGTTTTAAGTTTTCAGTTTTTACAGGTTGATGTTTGTCATTTTTGTTAGTTTTAATTATTATTATTATTTTTTTTATTATAATTATTATTATTTAATTTAGCCATTTTAGTAAGTTTCAAGTTCAAACTGACTGAATCTTAATAAGGAAATATGAAAGAAAAGTTCCTGAAAGTTGAAATATTACACGCTTAAGAAATACGAGAAAGAATTCAGATGAAAAACTAGTCTTTCGAATGAGAACTTAGTATCTGAAAGGATCATTATTGAGAACAAGCTAGAAGTGATGCTCTCATATGACATGGATTTCTCTTCTGGTTCTCAAGGCCACGTTCAAGGGTTGGATGGAGATCATGTACGCCGCGGTCGACTCGCGATCCGTAAGTAAAACCGTTTTGAGCTCATAAAACCCTAATGAAGGTATTGTTACTGATTTGAACGTCTATTATCTGCTAAAACAGGTGGAACAGCAGCCCATAAAGGAGAACAGCCTCTACATGTACCTCTACTTCGTCATCTTCATCATCTTCGGCTCCTTCTTCACGCTCAATCTCTTCATCGGTGTCATCATTGACAATTTCAACCAACAGAAACGAAAGATAAGTATTCAAACCAACAGAATAATGGCCATAACTTGTGTTAAAGTGATTGTGACAATAATAATAATAATAGCAGAGTTCCTCTGTACTTAGGAGGACAGGACATCTTCATGACAGAAGAGCAGAAGAAATATTACAACGCTATGAAGAAACTGGGAACCAAGAAACCTCAGAAACCCATCCCAAGACCTCTGGTCAGTCATTCAGAGGATTTTTAGGCAATTTTAATTTGCTTTTTGTTATTTAATTAATTTATATATTTATTTTTTAGGAGATCGACTTGTCATTTTTACAGAATTGTTTATTATTATTCGTTTTATTTTTTATTTTTTGTATAAATATATCTATATAGTTTTTATTTTATTTTTATCTCAGTTATTTTAGTTTGTTTTTCCTACAGATTGTCTTTTTTTAATGATTTAAATCATTTTATTTAATTTTTAGTTTGCTTTTTGTTATTTAATTAATTTATATATTTATTTTTTTAGGAGATTGGCTTGTTATTTTTACAGAATTGTTTATTATTATTCGTTTTTTATATATATAAATATATCTATATAGTTTTTATTCTATTTTTATCTCGGTTTTAGTTATTTTAGTTGACTTTTGTCATTTTCTAGTTACTGATTTTTTAAAATCATTTTATTTAATTTTTAGTTCTAAAACATGAACGTTATTTTAATTGTAGTTATTTGAGTAAGTTTTTCTTTTTTTTCTATAGATTGACTTTTGTCATTTCTCTTTTTTCCTTTGCAGATTAAATTTGGTTATTTTTATTAATTGCTGTTTTTTATTTCAGTTTTAGCTTTTTAGTTAGTTTTGATTTTAAAAACTGTTTTAAAAAATGTCAGTATTTAATGTATAAAAGGAAAATGTCAGTTTAGTTTTTTAATATTTTATTTTATATTTTTACTTTCTGTACTTTTTTCAGTGCTTTCTTTTTTTATTTTCAGCTTAATTTTTTATTAAATAATTATTTAATAAAATAATAAAATAAAAACTAAAAATGGCAAAAGTCAATCTGTAAAAATGTTACACTTTCTAAAAATATAAAAGAACAATTATGCTGACTGTTTTGTAAAAAATAAAATAAATAAAAGTTTTATTAATAAATAAAATAAAAAATAAATAAATAATAAAAAATGTTTTATTAATAATTATGTAACCCCCCTAGTTAGTCATATTATTATTGACTTTTGTACACATTTATTTTATTTTCAGTTAAATTTTTTCAATTAAACGGTTCATTAATAAATAAAATAAAAAAATTTTTAATCATTTTATTTAATTTTTAGTTCTAAAACATGAACGTTATTTTAATTGTAGTTATTTGAGTAAGTTTTTCTTTTTTTTCTATAGATTGACTTTTGTCATTTCTCTTTTTTCCTTTACAGATTAAATTTGGTTATTTTTATTAATTGCTGTTTTTTATTTCAGTTTTAGCTTTTTAGTTAGTTTTGATTTTAAAAACTGTTTTAAAAAATGTCAGTATAGATTTTATAATTTCACTTTTTATTAAATTTTTTTACAGATTTACTTTTGTCAATTTTCTTAGGGTTAATTACTGCTTTTTAATGTCTATAAAGTTTTAGACATTTTTATAAATTGACATTTTTTAGTTAACTTTTTTACAAGTCTAGATTGTATTGATTTTATTTGATTTTATATATTTATATATAATTATTTATATATATATATATATATATATATATATATTATTATTTTTTTTTTTTATTAAATTAAGTTTTTACAGGGTGACTTTTTTGCATATTTTTATTAATGTTTGTTTTATTTATTTTCCCCCCAGTTTTAGTTATATTATTTAGTTTTATTTATCTTGTTTTATTTTTATTTTTTTTATTTTATTGTAATTTTCAGCATTTAAAGTTTTTAAAAAAGTCAGTAAAATTGTTTATATATATATATATATATATATATATATATATATATATATATATATATATATATATATTTTTTTTTAGTCAATATATATATTTTTACATTTTTACAGATTGACTTTTGTCATTTTTATTTGTTAACTTTTTTACATGTCTATATTGTTTTTATTTTATTTTATTTACAGTTTTATTTTTTTTATTAAAATTGTAAGTTTTTACAGGTTGACAATTGTAATTTATTAGTTGCATAAATTGCATATAGTTTTATTAATGTTTGTTTTATTTATTTCCCCCCAGTTTTAGTTTTATTAAGTTTTATTTATTTAATTTTATGTTAAGTTTATTTTAAGTAGGTTTTTAAAAAAACCTTTAAAAAAAAGTTTTTTAAAAAGTCACTGTAGATTTCATAATTTTATTTCACTTTTAGTTAGTTTTTTACAGACTTTTGTCAATTTTCTTAGTGTTAATACGTTTTTTTTAATATCTATAAAGTTTTATACATTTTTATTTCAGTTTGTTATTTTAGTGAGTTTTAACTTTTTTACAGATTGACTTTTTCATTTTCAGTAGTTACTGTTTTTTTTTTAGAAAATGGCAGTTATTTTATAATTTATTTCATTTTTAGTTATAAAACATGAACATTTTTAAATTAATTGTTATTTTAGTAAGTTTTAAATTTATTAATCAAATATTTTTTTTAATACAGAATGACTTATTTTTGTTCATTTCTGTTTTGTTTAAAAATGTCAATATAGCTTTTGTTAATTTTTATTTATTGTTATTGTTATTTTTTTATTTATTTATTTTCTATTTTAGTTATTTTAGAGTGGGTTTTTGATTAAAAAAGAGCCGATAAGATCTTTTAAAATGAATGATTCTGTTGATTTTCACTTTCTCAGAACCCAGTCCAAGGTTTCTTCTTCGACTTGGTGTCCAAGCAAGCGTTCGACATCATAATAATGCTGCTGATCATCCTGAACATGGTGACGATGATGGTGGAGACGGACGAACAGTCTCCCAGCATCGAGTACATCCTCTACTACATCAACCTGGCCTTCATCGTCATCTTCACCACCGAGTGCATCATCAAACTCATTGCCCTGCGCTGCTACTTCTTCACCGTCAGCTGGAACATCTTTGACTTTGTGGTTGTCATCCTCTCCATCGTGGGTAAGTGGAAAAAAATTAATCATTTTAAAATAATTAAAAAAATAATTTAAATAACTATTTTTAATTTTAAGTTGAATAAGTGTGACACAAAAAATACAAATATTTATTATTGTTTAAAATAAAATATTAAATATAAAAAATATAGTAGAATACATTATTTTAAAACAATAAATAAATAAAACAAATACAATATTCCTTTAAGGTCTGTGGCGATCACTGACAAAGGCAAAATTATTATAATTTTTTTTGTAACAGTTTTTTTTTTTAATTCTATTTAATATTATAAATATTTTACATACAATATTTAACATTTATAAATAATATATACATATATTAATATTATTATTATTATTATACTACTAATAATAATAATAAACATTACATTAATAATAATAACATATTATATAAATATTCATATAATATAATACAAAAATATAAATAATTGTAAATTATAATTATTAATTGTTCTAATTTTGATTATTATAAATAATAAATAATCATATATATATATATATATATATATATATATATATATATATATATATATATGCAAAATACATATTTAATATTATTTTATTTCATTATTTTTAAAACAATTTTTTTTTATTTAAGGTTTTTTTCCCAGCACTCTTTTTAGTGTAATAATAAAATATTATATGTATTTTAAATTATATATATATATATATATATATATATATATATATATATTTATAAAAATATTAATTATATTGAATAACTATATTTTAAATAATTATAAATAATAAGTAACCATATGTATAAATTTAAAAATTATTTTCATTATTTTAAACTTTGTGGAATAAGATTGGGTGACTTGAAAATGTATGAAAATATTCATAGTTATTAAAATAATAACGTAGTAAAATGCTTTTTATTTTATTTTTTCATGCCACCTACACTTTTTTCAGAATAATAATTAAAATATTTTTTAAATTCAAGAAGTATGGGTGGCAAAATAGGTATAAAAACAACTATATAAAAATAAACAGGTAAATATATATATATATATTTTAAAGATTTTTTCATTTATTTTAAACAAAAAGTTTAAAATAGTTTTCAAAACAAATAATAAAAATGTTTGCCACCACCCCTTTTTATCTTTAGTTATTTTAAACAAAAAGTATATAAAAAAATATATTTTAATATTTTATTTATTTTTTCAAACAAAAAATAAAACTGTTTATATCATAACTTTGTTAAAAACAATAATTTAAATATGAATAAAAAACATTTTAAAGTTTATTTATCTTTTAAAACAAAAAAATAAAAATGTTTGTCACCCACCCATATTTATTTTAAGTAAAAAATATATATAACAAAAACATTTTAATATTAATTTTTTTAAACAAAAAATAGAAATGTTTGTTACCCCCCTCCTTTTTACCGTTATTAATTATTTTAAACAAAAAATATATCAAAAAATGTATTTTTAATATATATATATAATTTTTTTTTTAATTAAATATATTAAATTAAATAATATATATATATATATATTTATTTATTTATTTATTTATTTAAAAAAAAAAATTCAAACAAAAAATAAAAAAGTTTATATCGAAACTTTGTTAAAAAAAACAATTTAAATATGAATAAAAACATTTTAAATTTTATTTATCTTTTAAAACAAACAAAAAATGTTTGTCACCCACCCCTTTTTACCTTTATTAATTATTTTAAACAAAAAATATATCAAAAATATATATTTAATATTTTATTTATTTTTTCAAACAAAAAAAAAATGTTTATATCATAACTTCGTTAAAAAATAATAATTTAAATATGAATAAAAAAAATTCTAACATTTCTGAATGAGGCAAACGATTCTATTAAATAGTAGATGAAATTGTGTAATAAATCAGATTTGTTAGATACACTAGCTTTAACCATCTGGCCTTGGCATTACATATCAAGGTCTAAAGACATTCAATGCAATTCTGTAGCACTTCACCTACTAATAAATAGACAGTTGACGATTAAGTGACACGACAAGACGATTTTGAGCATAGATGCCCCACGCGACCCTGATGGGAGAATGAGGAAGGCCAGAGGGGTTAACAGGCGCGGAAAGAGCATTCGTCCCGAAGAAAAGGGGAGATGGTTTAAGGTGAAGGTAATTTGGTCAATCAGGGCTGTCAGTTTTAGGTGATTGAGCTTTCAGTCCGCCATCGTCTGTATCTCTACAGGGTTAAAAGCATAAAGACGCACCGTCGCAAATGTAAAAAGCAGCCATTTAACTCTTAAGTGGTAGCTCTTCAATAAATCAAGGGCGGTCAGTAATTGGTCTGGTTATAATGTGGCGTCTGGACTCTTGGGTTTTGTATGGAGACTCAAATGAATAGTTCATGTTTTTTCTGAACCCACATGCTGTTCATTTATTCATGCAAAATAAAACATAAATTCTCAATATAGTTCTTTTCCATGCAACTATAGCTCATAGTGGTTGTTTCTCAGCTCCAATATTTCATATTCTTGATGCTGCTCTGTTTATTGTTCGAATGAAATATTCTATAATATATCAAAGATAAATTTTTTTAAATGTTCAACCTTTTTTTAAATCAAAATGAGTGTTACAGCCAATCGAATCAAAGATGATGAGATTTACCGTTCACAGAGAAAAGCGCAAATAAATTTTTCAGCTTCAGTTTTAACAATAAAATAAGCGAATTAAGTGTAAATTTTAAAAATATTTATTATTTAAAATATAATTACTTTTATTTTTTATTTCAGGTTTTAGTGTACTGTAGTGTGAGTTAAATTAGAAATTAAATAAATTTAAAATTTAAAAACTAAAATAAAATGATAAAAAAAATGCTGAAATAAAAATATATACAGTATATATATTTTTTATTTTTTTATTTTTTTAGGAAAAAAAGACATTTCGACTTTACTCTTAAAACATTTTGCCTTTATTCTCGAAATTTTACGACTTTATACTCAAAACATTTCAACGTTATTCTTGTAATATTATGACTTTAGTCTCGTAATCTTAGATTTTTTTTTTTACATCACAAAAATGCAGTCGGAAATAATAATGCAATAATTTCACACTCTATTTTTATGTATTTTTTTCTAAAAAAAAAAATGTTTTAAGTGCTGTATTCCCAATTTTGAAGTCACATGACCCAAACTCAGACCCAAATTCAACTCATTATTGCCTTAAAATCCCTTCCACCAAAGCTTAAAAAAAGGTGCAGACCTAGATAAAGCTGCTGTTTTCATTTTGTTGTTGTGAACTCAAATGCTAAAACTCTACTCGTTGTCTCTCGTTCTCATTCCAGGAATTGTTATTTCAACTTTATTCTCAATATTTCAAGAATATTTAAATTTTATTCTCATAGTATTTTGACTTTATTCTCAAAATATGTCAACTTTTTTTTTGAAACATTTCAAATTTATTCCCTATTCTTTTTTTCTTTTTTTTTCTTTTTTAACTAACTCACTAAAATGCTGTTGTAACTTTGCAATAATTTCACACTCAATTTTTTTCTTTTTTTCTAAAAAAACAAACCCAGTTTGGTCCCCCAATGTTTAAAGATAGTTACGGCCTTCTTACAACCATATGTTTTAAATGCTATATTTCCAATTTTGAAGTCATATGTTTGAGAAACAGACTCAAACTCAACTCATTATTGCCTCAACATCCATTCCACCAAAGCTTTAAAAAATGGTGCATGTAGTTTGATGGAAAAGACTTCTGTTTTCATTTTGTTTTTGTGAACTCAAATGATAAAACTCTAACCGATGCCTCTTTTTCTCATTCCAGGCATTGTTCTTTCGACTTTATTCTTGAAACATTTCGACTTTATTTTCAAAATATTTTGACTTTATTCTCGTAGTATTTCGACTTCATTCTCAAAACATAAAACATTTCAACTTTATTCTCTGTTGTCTTTATTCTCGGTTTTTTTTTTTATTTTTTTTTTACCTTTTTAACGTGTCACTGAAACATTGTAACTTTGTAATAATTTCACACTCCATTTTTTTTTCTGAAACCCACCCAAACAAATCCAGTTTGATTTCCCAAGTGTTTAAGACATAGTTGCCGCCTTCTTACAACCAAATGTTTTAAATGCTGTATTCCCAATTTTGAAGTCATATGTTTGAGAAACAGACTCAAACTCAACTCATTATTGCCTCAACATCCATTCCACCAAAGCTTAAAAAAATGGTACATGCAGTTTGGTTGAAAAGACTTCTGTTTTCAATTTGTTTTTGTGAACTCAAATGCTAAAACTCTAACCGATGCCTCTTTTTCTCATTCCAGGCATTGTTCTTTCGACTTTATTTTTTAAACATTTCGACTTTATTTTCAAAATATTTTGACTTTATTCTCGTAGTATTTTGACTTTATTTTCAAAATATTTCAGCTTTATTCTCATAGTATTTCGACTTCATTCTCAAAACATAAAACATTTCAACTTTATTCTCTATTGTCTTTATTCTCGGTTTTTATTTTATTTATTTTTTTTATCTTTTTAACGTGTCACTAAAACATTGTAACTTTGTAATAATTTCACACTCCATTTTTTTTTTCTGAAACCCACCCAAACAAATACAGTTTGATTTCCCAAGTGTTTAAGACATAGTTACGGCATTTTTACAACCAAATGTTTTAAATGCTATATTTCCAATTTTGAAGTCATATGTTTGAGAAACAGACCCAAACTCAACTCATTATTGCCTCAACATCCATTCCACCAAAGCTTTAAAAAATGGTACATGTAGTTTGGTTGAAAAGACTTCTGTTTTCATTTTGTTTTTGTGAACTCAAATGCTAAAACTCTAACCGATGCCTCTTTTTCTCATTCCAGGCATTGTTCTTTCGACTTTATTTTTGAAACATTTCGACTTTATTTTCAAAATATTTTGACTTTATTCTCGTAGTATTTTGACTTTATTTTCAAAATATTTCAGCTTTATTCTCATAGTATTTCGACTTCATTCTCAAAACATAAAACATTTCAACTTTATTCTCTGTTGTCTTTATTCTCGGTTTTTATTTTATTTATTTTTTTACCTTTTTAACGTGTCACTGAAACATTGTAACTTTGTAATAATTTCACACTCCATTTTTTTTTTCTGAAACCCACCCAAACAAATCCAGTTTGATTTCCCAAGTGTTTAAGACATAGTTACCGCCTTCTTACAACCAAATGTTTTAAATGCTATATTTCCAATTTTGAAGTCATATGTTTGAGAAACAGACTCAAACTCAACTCATTATTGCCTCAACATCCCTTCCACCAAAGCTTAAAAAAATGGTACATGTAGTTTGATGGAAAAGATGTAGATAAAGCTGCTGTTTTCATTTTGTCTTTGTGAACTCAAATGATAAAACTCTAACCGATGCCTCTTTTTCTCATTCCAGGCATTGTTCTTTCGATTTTATTTTTTAAACATTTCGACTTTATTTTCAAAATATTTTGACTTTATTCTCATAGTATTTCGACTTCATTCTCAAAACATAAAACATTTCAACTTTATTCTCTGTTGTCTTTATTCTCGGTTTTTATTTATTTTATTTTTTTACCTTTTTAACGTGTCACTGAAACATTGTAACTTTGTAATAATTTCACACTCCATTTTTTTTTCTGAAACCCACCCAAACAAATACAGTTTGATTTCCCAAGTGTTTAAGACATAGTTACGGCCTTCTTACAACCAAATGTTTTAAATGCTATATTTCCAATTTTGAAGTCATATGTTTGAGAAACAGACTCAAACTCAACTCATTATTGCCTCAACATCCATTCCACCAAAGCTTTAAAAAATGGTGCATGTAGTTTGATGGAAAAGACTTCTGTTTTCATTTTGTTTTTGTGAACTCAAATGCTAAAACTCTAACCGATGCCTCTTTTTCTCATTCCAGGCATTGTTCTTTCGACTTTATTTTTGAAACATTTCGACTTTATTTTCAAAATATTTCAGCTTTATTCTCATAGTATTTCGACTTCATTCTCAAAACATAAAACATTTCAACTTTATTCTCTGTTGTCTTTATTCTCGGTTTTTATTTTATTTATTTTTTTACCTTTTTAACGTGTCACTATAACATTGTAACTTTGTAATAATTTCACACTCCATTTTTTTTTTCTTAAACCCACCCAAACAAATCCAGTTTGATTTCCCAAGTGTTTAAGACATAGTTACGGCCTTCTTACAACCAAATGTTTTAAATGCTATATTTCCAATTTTGAAGTCATATGTTTGAGAAACAGACTCAAACTCAACTCATTATTGCCTCAACATCCCTTCCACCAAATCTTTAAAAAAATGGTGCATGTAGTTTGATGGAAAAGACCTAGATAAAGCTGCTGTTTTCAATCTGTCTTTGTGAACTCAAATGATAAAACTCTAACCAATGTCTCTCTTTCTCATTCCAGGCATTGTTCTCGCAGACATCATCGAGAAGTACTTCGTCTCGCCGACGCTCTTCCGCGTCATCCGCTTGGCCCGAATCGGCCGCATCCTCCGCCTCATCCGCGGCGCGAAGGGCATCCGGACGTTGCTGTTCGCGTTAATGATGTCCCTCCCTGCGCTCTTCAACATCGGCCTGCTGCTCTTCCTCGTCATGTTCATCTACGCCATCTTCGGCATGGCCAACTTCGCCTACGTCAAGAAGCAAGGCGGCATCGACGACATGTTCAACTTCGAGACGTTCGGCAACAGCATGATCTGCCTTTTCCAAATCACAACATCCGCCGGATGGGATAATCTTCTCAGTCCCATCCTCAACAACTCTCCAGAGGAGTGCGACCCGGATGTTCCTCACACCGGGACGAACGTTCGCGGAAACTGCGGGAATCCTTCCGTGGGGATCACGTTCTTCGTAACCTACATTATCATATCCTTTCTCATCGTGGTGAACATGTACATCGCGATCATATTGGAGAACTTCAGCGTGGCGACCGAGGAGAGCACTGAGCCTCTGAGCGAGGACGATTTCGAGATGTTTTACGAAGTCTGGGAGAAGTTCGATCCGGAGGCGACGCAGTTTATCGAGTATTCCAAACTCTCGGATTTCGCCGACTCGCTCTCCGAGCCGCTCCGCATCGCCAAACCCAATAAAATCAAACTGATTTCCATGGACCTTCCGATGGTGAGCGGCGACAAGATCCACTGTTTGGATATCCTCTTTGCGTTCACCAAACGCGTCCTCGGAGAGTCGGACGAAATGGACGCGCTCAAGCAGCAAATGGAGGAGAAGTTCATGATGGCGAACCCATCCAAGATCTCCTACGAGCCGATCACGACGACGCTGCGTCGCAAGCAAGAGGACGTCTCCGCTACCATGATTCAACGTGCGTATCGGAGGCATCTCTTGCGGCGACAGCTGAAACAAGCCTCGCTTCTTTACCGTCAACTCAACATGCCGGACGCTGACAAAGAAGGCGACAGCTCTCCGGAGAACGAAGGACTTATCGTTTCGATGATCATGGAGAATTACGGCACCGAAGTCGAGGTGACGGAAACTTTATCGGCAATTTCGTCTCCGCCGTCGTACGACAGCGTCACCAGAGCGACTAGCGAGCTTTTCCACGCTTTAATCCCGGACGCCGCCGCGAACACGGACCTCAGCGAACCTTTCACGGACCGAGATCGCGAGACGTTCCTGTGACGTTTCTTTTTGTTTACCGAATGTAACATAGACACAAAATCCTCGGAGGTTTTTGTAGACTCTTTTAATTTCTCTTGTGGTTCACGTTTGTTTGAATATACAAGGGGAAAGTCGCTCTTTGAAACATGCACACGTCAACCTTCACAGTTTGAATGCATGAATGAGAACCGTAGTCGCAGTCGTAGAGGACGCGCTCATCGTATATTAGGACGCAATTTTAATCCGAGTCTGCCTGACCGTAAGTTCATTAAAAGGTCTTACTTAAAGCGGCGAGATTCCTTTTAAGATTTGAGAAGACGTAGACGAATCTATAGCGGTGCATTCGTGTTATAAACGTTCATACTTCACGGCATTTTTTGGAAAGCATGACGATTACCTCTTTCGCTAGCGATGAAAAGGCAGTGAGTATTTGCACTTTCTGTTTCGCTCACGATGCTTTGTTTTTGCCATTTCGCTCGGTGTCGTTCCAAGGTGCGGATTTCGAGACTAGTAAAAGACAATCAGACATGCACCAGAAATGGTCGTTATCGCTTAAAACCTGTCTTTCTAGCGAACTATTGCACATGCTTCCTTTTCGACCGCGCGACACACATTTGTTTTCTATTGTGGAGTATTTATTTTGCATGTGGAAACTGCATGGTATGGAGGGGTAACGAGAACACTTTCTTTTTAAGGTTTTTTTGCACACTATACGTTCAGCAATAATTTGCTACATTTAGGAACACTAATGATATTTATTGGACTTAAAAACGTGTCAAAGTTTCTACTGTAACGGCCTCCAGCTGTAACTGTGGCTTATATTACTAGTGAAGATGATGATAGCACGTGTTTTTTCTATCTCAAACTGACATTAGAAGAGCTCAGTCCGCTCGGACGCGCCGCCGTTCGGGTTTGGGTTGGCGGGATTGGTGAAGGGCTGTTTTATGTAGCAATAGATCCCAAGTGTGCCTGCTAGAACTAAATCCTGTGTTTATAATTCATCTTTCTTCATGCGTTTCTTTTGGGTTTCGTAAATCATCAGCAGACTCACGGTTTACAGCGAACGCAAAATGTTCCATTGGCAAGGTGGTTTCGATCAGGAAATCCTAGTAAAAATACCACTTAGACAAAAAGATGACATCTAAACAAAACATTTTGCAATATATCATAACTATGGCTGTATATTAGTTGTACGAATCAATTGTGATGCAAGCAAACCTCTTTTTAAAACCCAAATATCATTCGCTTATGGTGGTTTCTGTCAGGAAATCCCTACTATTTAGACATAAAGATGACATCTAAACACAAGATACTGTAAAGTTGGCTGTATATTAGTTGTACAAACTACAAGGGAATCCTCCAATGTTTGGCTAGTTCATCTGAATCAATTGTGATGCAAGCAAACCTCTGTCTAAAACCCAAAATGCATTCGCCTATGGTGGTTTCTATCTTGAAACCTTAGTAAAAACTACTTTTTAGACAAAAAGATGACATCCAAACACAATATTCTAAAATATGACAAAGATGGCTGTATATTAGTTGTACGAATCACTTGTGATGCAAGCAAACCTCTTTTTAAAACCCAAATATCATTCGCTTATGATGGTTTCTATCAGGAAATCCCTACTATTTAGACATAAAGATGACATCTAAACACAAGATACTGAAATATATATCGTAAAGTTGGCTGTATATTAGTTGTACGAATCAATTGTGATGCAAGCAAACCTTGTTTTAAAACTCAAATATCATTCGCTTATGATGGTTTCTATTAGGAAATCCCAGTAATAAGTACTATTTAGAAATAAAGATGACATCTAAACACAAGGTTCTGAAATATATCATAATAATGGCTGTATATTAGTGGTATAAACTATAAGGGAATTGTTCAATGTTTGACTAGGTCATCTGAATCAATTTTGATGCAAGCAAACTGCTTTTCAAAACCCAAAAAGCATTTGCTTATGGTGGTTTCTATCTTGAAACCCCAGTAAAAACTACGTTTTAGACAAAATGATCAAATCTAAACACAAGATTCTGAAATATATCATAAAGATGGCTGTATATTAATGGTATAAACTATAAATGAATCGTCTAATGTTCTGACTAATTCATCTGAATCAATTGTGATGCAGGCAAACCTCTTTTTAAAGCCCTTATGATGGTTTCTTTCTTAAAATCCCTTTAAAAACTACTAAGACATGAAGATGACATCTAAACGCAACATTCTGAAATATATCATAAAGTTGGCTGTATATTAGTGCTATAAACTACAATAAAATCGTCCAACTAGTTTATCTGAATCAATTGTGATGCAAGCAAACCTCTTTTTAAAACTCAATATTGAATTGGCTTATGGAGGTTTCTATCGGGGATCAAATTAATTATCTCTTCTTTTTTTTACATAAGCAAACTCTGAAGTGATTTCAGACTGCTTTAGTACCACAATTTCATTTTAAAACCTTCAAACTCAATACCTTCATGTGTCCGAAGTGTGCGTTTCTAAAACGCCGGTCGTGTCGTGCGACGGAGTGAATTGTAAATAAGCATCAGATGTCGCTGTGTACATTTACACAGATGAAATGGCTTCGCTCTGACTCAACGCAGCTTTAATTTACAGGAAATCCGATACGGTACCTGTGCAAACTACATTTACAGGCTTAAAAAAACCACAGAGGCTCAACGGCTGAAATAGACTGGGGCTCGGATAATTGTTAACATGATTATTCTGACATGAGCCTCACTGAAGGGCCTTTGTCGTCCGAGTATCTTAGTTCGAGGTTTGTTTGCATTACATTCGAACACTTGAACTTAATGTTACGGACCTTATTTAGATTGGATGCCGTGTTTAATTTGATGAAAATGAGGGTGTGAGGGCAACAAAGCTTTGTTAATTGTTTTCAAATTATCTAGAAAGATGTTGTGGCTTCTTAACAAATTATCAAATGCATTTCAAATTAACCCAGACGTTCAGTGTTGTTTATTAAGAAAGTATTTACTTAACATTGAAGAGATCAAATATTCCTTACTTGGATTTTATAAAAATTAAGTTTGGCTCAGAAACTGCTAGTTAATTTCACAAACGATTGCAAAAAAGGCAAGTATAATACTGCCCTACAAAGCAAAAAGGCAGTAACTACGGCGAGTGCAGAACTGAGAAAAATTACTTTAAAGTTATCCTGTCATCCAGCCTGTTATCCAATGTTAAAACCGTCCCGTGAGGATGCCGCAAAATCACACACATTTGAGATAAGATATTTTGTCACATAACAAAGGATTCCTTGAATGTCATTGAAATGGTAATAACTAATTTTTGACCAAAAATGCAGTTACTGCCTTTTTGCTTTGTAGGGCAGAATAGAATTAAATATGGAAAACTGAAAGTTTTTTTTTTTTTAATAAAGTCTCTTCTGCTCTTGATCCAAAGTATAGCAAAAACAGTAAAAATATTTTACAATTTTACTATTTAAAATAACTGTTTTCTATTTGAATATATTTTAAAATGTAATTTATTCCTTTGATTTCAAAGCTGAATTTTTAGCATCATTACTAAAAATAAGCATTGCTCAAAAACATTTATTATTATTTTGTTGAAGTTGATTTTTTTTTTTTCAGGTTTTTTTAATGAACAGAAAGTTTTCTGAAATGGAAATCTTTTGTAACATTATAAATGTCTTAATCATCAATTTAAAGCATCCTTGCTACATAAAAGTATTAATTTCTTTACCAAAATAAATAAATCTTTGGATCTTTCTATTCATCAAAGAATTGTAAAGATGTACTCAACTGTTTTAAAAAATAATAATATATAATAATAATGCATGTTTTTGAGCAGCAAATCAGCATATTAGAATTATTTCTGAAGGATCATGTGATACTTAAGGCTGGAGCAATGCTGCTGAAAATTCAGATTTGATCACAAAAATAAATAAAATTTTAAAGTATATTCAAATAAAAAGCAGTGAATTTAAATCGCAAAAACATTTCACAATTTTACCATTTTTGCATCAAATAAATGCAGACTTGGTGAGCAGAAGAGACCATTCTTACACTAAAGACTGGAGTAATTCTGCTGAAAATTCAGGTTTGATCTAAAAAAATAAATTACATTTTAAAACATATTCAAATAAAAAGCAGTGATTTTAAATAGTAAAAATATTTCACAATTTTCTGTATTTTTAAATCAATAAATGCAGACTTGGAGACGATAATCTTTTGACTGGTAGTGTGTCTCTGAACCATTATTATTTACTGTAAAAGTAGATTCTTTATTTCATTTGCACCAGATTAAATATGGCATCCATTGGAAAAAGCTTGAATATAATGTGTCCCAATGACAACAAAAATAAATTAAATAAACCCTCGTTTGATTAGATGTTTGATCCGATAGACATTTCCGGTCACATTTGTGTTTATTTTTTTAATTGTGAGTGATTCATCTTGAGAAAAACATTGAAATACTTTCCTCAAATGCTGATTTGTCCAATGTCCCCATCAAATCAATTGCACGTTAAGTTTTACTCGGATTGCAAAAGTAAAATGGCTTGCAAATGCAGTTTCACGTTCACAAATGTACTGCACATAAAAGCGAGGAAGGAGTTATTCCTGGACATAATTAGCGACATCTGGACTGTGTGTGATGAACTGCCTTTGGTCAAACTCTATTTGCACAGGAGCGGAGCCATACATTTGTCTGAAGGGTTTGCGTTGGTGTTTGTGAGATGCGCCCGTACTTCATGCCATGCAGTGCTGCTTTTCCGTCGGGGCCGTTGTTTGGCTTCCTGACGTGATGCTTTCGGACGGCTCCTTCGCGGCGGAAGCGCAGCAGATTTGCCGTGACGTCGGGACGGAGATGCACGGCCTCCTTCTGTTCAGCTCACTTCTCTCTCCTCATCCGACAAAAGCCAAAGAGTCTTTCTGATTAGTGCAGACCGAGTCGTGACACGCTACAGCAATTACGTTTGGAATAAAGCACACGGGCTCCGTTTCAAACCCTAGTGAGGCTACATAGACAGCTGACTACTGAGGGTGAATCTGAACACTCTGAGTTCAACTCAAAGGTTTATAATTCGCGAGGAAGAAAACCAAACAAAAACAGCACACTTTTAAATCATAAATGAAGGGTCAAAAGTTTGGCCTTTTTCTTAGTCAAAACCTTTTTAAACATCCTAAATATTTAGACCGAACTTCAAGATTTTGTCTTCGTGACCCTGGACCACAAAACCAGTCGTAAGTAGCAAAAAAAACATAGTATGGGTCAAAATATGCATTTTTTCCTAAATACCAAAAGTCATTAGGATATTAAATAAAGTTCATGTTGCATGAATATATTTAGTAAATGTATCAAAACTTAATTTTTGACTAATAATATGCATTGCTAGAACTACATTTGGACAACTTTAAAGGTGATTTTCTCAGTATTTAGATTTTCCAATAGTTGCATCTCAACCAAATGTTGTTTTATTCTAACAAATCAATGCAAAGTTTATTTATTTAATACAAAAAATAGCTTTATAACTGGTTTTGTGGTCCATCTGATTTGCATATACATTTTTTATGTGTTTGGGTTATGCATTTTAAACGTAAAGTACTAAACTTAATGTGACGCATATGCTGAAAGACATTGCTTTGAAATAAATTTCTGCTAATAGATTTCACAAGTAATTAATGGGTTGAATTAAACATGGAAGTCTGAAGTGGAAAAACAAATAATTTCTTGTAAATTAAAAAAAATTAAATACATTTTACAACTTCATTTTTTTATGTTTATTTTTCTCACAATGAACAGATTTATTTTTTAATTTTAAGGAATTTAAGTAAATGCATTTTGAAAATAAATTCATTTTAAATACACATTTTTATTTATTTTGTATAAATAATCTGAACAAATTTTATTTAAACACGGTTACTTTTTTATAATAATATATTTATTGTCTATTACATCTATTTAGTTGTATTTAAATAATCATATGAAACTAAAAAATACTAAATAAATAAATCATTAAAAAATAATTTTACACTAATTTGTTAAAATCCGAGGAAATATGATTGTGTAAATTTAAGAAATGCATTATTTAAATTATTATTTATTTATTTTGTATTTTTAGTGCCGAAATCTGAACTGTTTCATGATTATTTAAATAAAATTAAATATTTCTACGGAATAAATAAAATTTTCACAATCAACATATTTGTTTGGATTTTAATACATTTTAATAAATGCATTTAACACATTTTTTTTTTTTTTTTAGTTTATTTAGTGCTGAAATCTGACTTGTTTCATATGATTATTTAAATAAAATTAAATAGATGAAATAGACAATAAATATATTAATAATAATTTAACCATGTTTATAATTTTTAAATGAATAAATACAATTTTCAGTCAATATATATGTTCGGATTTTAAGAAATTTAAATAAATGCATTTAAGAAAATGATTTTTAAATTTTTATGTATTTATTTTGTATTTTTAGTGCTGAAATCTGACCTGTTTCATATGATTATTTAAATAAAATTAAATAGATGTAATAGACAATAATAACACTAAAAATACATTTTCACAATCAACATATTTGTTCAAATTTTTTTTTTTTTTTCATTTTTGCAAAAATGCATCACATTTTTTTTTTTTATGTTAAATCTATGTAATCCAAATGCATATTAATTTTAAATGCAATTAAAAATCATACTTTTTTTTTCAAAAGAGATGCTGTCTATGTAGGCCGTTCACGTTTTCAGGAGTTCAGATCATCTGATGTTATTAAATAATATTTGCTGCATCCTCAAGACAAAAGATGCAAAAAATGGCAAATGCACAATTTTCCAAATCTTTCAAAAAGTGTGATGTACTTTATTAAGAGGCTCTAAAATAACAGGATTTCAGAAAAGATGGTTTGCATTAAATCTAGATCTGCTTTGTGCATTTAATGTGAAATCCGTGGGATGGAAACACGTTAAATCAAGCTGAAACTATTATCGCTGGCTGAAAGCATTGCATTAATTGAAATATTTAATTAACAAACAACAAAAGCAAGCGTTTCATTACTGAAATCCTGTCATTAAAATCTTGTGATCGGATCCCGTACGGTACCGAATGTACCTGGCGTCTGTCATCCATCGTCTTTCCTTTCTTTTCATGCATTGATGCTAAACTTCTAAATATAATGATTCATGCAGTATGTATTTTATCACCCACAAATTAAGCACAGGGAAATTTTTCTATCTACTGTTTGTTTGGAAACAATACCAATTTGTGCAATACAAGAGCATATGTCAGATATGGTAATTAAAAGGCATATTTTATCTATGCTTTATATAAATATATATATGAATATATATACATGTATGTAATGTAAAAAAAAATATCAGTAATCTTGAAGCAAGTGTATTTTATAATGGTAGACTGCTGTATTTACTTGCTGTTTTTTTATTTAGATTTTTTTTGTAAGAAAAAAAAAAAAATTCAAATGATCAACTCTTGTGAGATTTTGCGCCACCTGCGAGGATCTGGGATCGGGTTTGAAGCCGGATCCGTTAGCCAGTATAGATGACCAAACAGGTCCTGGGTCAGTTTTTTGGGGACCTGCTTTATCCTCAGAGTCTGAGGACGAGACGCCGTCTGGACATTTGCCCCTTCAATTAATTTGTGCCTGTTTATTTATTGAGGAGGATTTCTTTTGTACACTATTAGGACTTGCATGCGGCAGTATGAGACTTTCCTCCAAGCGTTTAAATTTGTGGATTCTCCCCTCCTTGTTTGGAAGTGACGCAAAGCTGAGGATGTGTTGGAAAGACCAGGAAAATGGGAACGCTCACTCTTTGAAACAGCGTTGTTGCCAATTAGAACACCATGTATATCAATAGTCAAATAAACAATAGGATTCATTCTCTTCGTCTTGGCTGCTCAATCATTTTGATTATGTTTTTATGCATAAAAATGCAATTTTTTTTTTCTTGATTAAAGCTTTAAAAAAACTTTAAATAAGAAATAATTTAAACACTAATGCATGCATTAGCATTGTTTTTTAAGATTTATTTAATCAAGATGTTTAAAATCCCATGAAATCAAAGTTGTATTTTTGTGTCTTTTTTGTTTCTCTCTTTTTTTTATAGTTATTTATAGATTTTTATTTAAAAAAAAAATTTAAATTGTTTTTCATTCATGCATTCATTAATGCATTAGTATGTTTAAATTATATATTCTTTAATTTAATTTAATTATTTAAGATTTATTTAATCAAGATGTTTAAAATTCCATGAAATCAAGTTGGATTTTTTTTTTTTTTTTTTGTATTCTGGAAAAGTTTGATCAAATAAATTGTTAAAAGTTTTTTTTTTTTAATTGAATTAAATAAGAAATACTTTAAACACACTAATGCATTAATGAATGCATGAATAAATAATAATTTAAATATCAAAGATTAAATCATTAGAAAAATAAAAATCAATAACTAAAGAAAAAAGAGAAGCACAAAAAAGGACACAATCTAACTTTGATTCCGTGGGATTTTAAACATCTTGATCAAATAAATCTAAAAAAAAAATCTTGAGGCACAATTTTGAGTTCAACCTTGAAGTCACATCATGTTTTTTTACTTTGTTACTTGCTGATTTCCCAGATTTACAGGTTCTGGGTCAGTTTGTTGGAGACCTGCTTTATCCTCAGAGTCTGAGGACGAGACGCCGTCTGGACATTTGCCCCTCCAGTCATGTTTATTTATTGAGGAGGATTTCTTTTGTACACTATTAGGACTTGCATGCGGCAGTATGAGACTTTCCTCCAAGCATTTAAATTTGTGGATTCTCCCCTCCTTGTTTGGAAGTGACGCAAAGCTGAGGATGTGTTGGAAAGAACAGGAAAATGGGAACGCTCACTCTTTGAAACAGCGTTGTTGCCAATTAGAACACCATGTATATCAATAGTCAAATAAACAATAGGATTCATTCTCTTCGTCTTGGCTGCTCAATCATTTTGATGATGCTTTTATGCATAAAAATGCAATTTTTTTTTCTTGATTAAAGCTTTAAAAAAAACTTTAAATAAGAAATAATTTAAACACTAATGCATGCATTAGCATTGTTTTTTTAAGATTTATTTAATCAAGATGTTTAAAATCCCATGAAATCAAAGTTGTATTTTTGTGTCTTTTTTGTTTCTCTCTTTTTTTTCTAGTTATTTATAGATTTTTATTTATTTTTTATTTTTTCATTCATGCATTCATTAATGCATTAGTATGTTTAAATTATATATTCTTTAATTTAATTTAATTATTTAAGATTTATTTAATCAAGATGTTTAAAATCCCATGAAATCAAAGTTGGATTTTTGTGTCTTTTTTTTCTCTCTCTTTTTTTCTAGTTATTTATAGATTTTTATTTATTTTTTATTTTTTTATTCATGCATTCATTAATGCATTAGTGTGTTTAAATTATATATTCTTTAATTTAATTTAATTATTTAAGATTTATTTAATCAAGATGTTTAAAATTCCATGAAATCAAAGTTTGATTTTTGTGTCTTTTTTTTCTCTCTTTTTTTTTCTAGTTATTTATAGATTTTTATTTATTTTTTATTTTTTTATTTATGCATTCATTAATGCATTAGTGTGTTTAAATTATATATTCTTTAATTTAATTTAATTATTTAAGATTTATTTAATCAAGATGTTTAAAATTCCATTAAATCAAAGTTGGATTTTTGTGTCTTTTTTTTCTCTCTTTTTTTTCTAGTTATTTATAGATTTTTATTTATTTTTTATTTTTTTATTCATGCATTCATTAATGCATTAGTGTGTTTAAATTATATATTCTTTAATTTAATTATTTAAGATTTATTTAATCAAGATGTTTAAAATCCCATTAAATCAAAGTTGTATTTTTGTGTCTTTTTTGTTTCTCTCTTTTTTTTTCTAGTTATTTATAGATTTTTATTTATTTTTTATTTTTTTATTCATGCATTCATTAATGCATTAGTATGTTTAAATTATATATTCTTTAATTTAATTTAATTATTTAAGATTTATTTAATCAAGATGTTTAAAATTCCATGAAATCAAGTTGGATTTTTTTTTTTTTTTTTTTTGTATTCTGGAAAAGTTTGATCAAATAAATTGTTAAAAGTTTTTTTTTTTTAATTGAATTAAATAAGAAATACTTTAAACACACTAATGCATTAATGAATGCATGAATAAATAATAATTTAAATATCAAAGATTAAATCATTAGAAAAATAAAAATCAATAACTAAAGAAAAAAGAGAAGCACAAAAAAGGACACAATCTAACTTTGATTCCGTGGGATTTTAAACATCTTGATCAAATAAATCTAAAAAAAAAATCTTGAGGCACAATTTTGAGTTCAACCTTGAAGTCACATCATGTTTTTTTACTTTGTTACTTGCTGATTTCCCAGATTTACAGGTTCTGGGTCAGTTTGTTGGAGACCTGCTTTATCCTCAGAGTCTGAGGACGAGACGCCGTCTGGACATTTGCCCCTCCAGTCATGTTTATTTATTGTGGAGGATTTCTTTTGTACACTATTAGGACTTGCATGTGGCAGTATGAGAGTGTAAATGGAAACTTTGACAATCTTTTTTAGCAAACAGAAAATACACAGAAATGCATTGCATAAAAATGCAACTTTGGTTTCATGGGGTTTTAAACATCTCGATTAAATAAATCTTTAAAAACTAATCAAATGAAAGAATGCATGAATAAAAAAAATAAATAAATTGAAAAATCAATCAATAAAAAAGTTTTGTTACTTGCGGATTTTCTAGATTTACAGATTCCAAAAAAAGACAATTTTTGTGCCTTAAATCAGGATGTTGTTTTTTTTTATTATTGATTATTATTATTTTTTTAAATATTCTTTTATATATATATATTTTGTTTTTATTCATGCATTCATTGTGTGTTTAAATTATTTTTTTTTAAGATTTATTTGATCAAGATGTTTAAAATCCTATGAAATCGAAGCTGGATTTTTGTCCTTTTTGGGATTTTGTCCATAATTTTATCAAAATTATGAGATAAAATGTCGAAAATAATTAAGTCAATTACGAGAAAAAAGTTGAAATTATGAGATAAAAAAAAAATCAAAATTATGAGATAAAAATTAAAAAATGATGACATGCTTAAATCATAATTATGAGATAAAAGTTGAAATTATGACTTAAAGTCAAAATTACGAGATTAAAAAAAATCAAAATTATGAGATAAAAAGACAAAAATTATAACATTCTTATAAGTCATAATTACGAGATCAAAAAAATCTAAATGATCAGAAGTCAAAAATAAGTAATAATGAGATAAAAATTTAAAATTATGACTTAAAAAGTTAAAATTATGAGATAAAAAGACAAAAATTATAACATTCTTATTAATAAGTCATAATTACGAGATCAAAAAAATCAAAATTATCAGAAGTCAAAAATAAGTAATGAGATAAAAAGTCAAAAATAATTAAGTAATAATGAGATAAAAGTCAGAATTGTGACTTTAAAAGTCAAAATTATGAGATAAAAAGTCAAAAATATTTAAGCAATAATTACAAGATAAAAAGTTAAAATTATGAGATAAAAAGTCAAAAATAATTAAGCAATAATTACAAGATAAAAAGTTGAAATTACGAGATAAAAAAAATCTAAATTTTGACTCAAAAAGTCATAATTATGAGAAACAAACTCAAAATTACGAAATAAAAAGTTGAAATTATGACTTGAAAAGTCAAAATTACGAGATCAAAAAAATCGAAATTATCAGATAAAAAGTAATAATGAGATAAAAAGTTGAAATAATCACTTTAAAAGTCGAAATTATGAGATTAAAAAAAAATCGAAATTTTGACTTAAGTCAAATAATGAGATAAAAAGTCAAAAATAATTAAGTAATAATGAGATAAAAAAAATCGAAATTATGACTTATAAAGTCGAAATTATGACATGCTTAAATCATAATTACAAGATAAAATGTTGATATATTATTATCATTATTCCATTAAGCCATTCTTAAAATAAATAAATAAATAAAATAATAATAATAATAGAAAAAAAGTCAGATTTCCTCAGGTTAGTTCACTTAAAATACACATTAAATTGACACTAATATACATAAATAATTAAATAAAAATCAATGATCAATAAATTAATAAATACATTTAAAAAATAAAGAAACCAACAAAAAAGTCATTTTTGAGCATCTTGATATAAAGCACAATTTTGAGTTCAACATTTAAGTTGCATTGCCCTTTTTTGTTACTTGCTAATTTTCCAGATTTACAGATGTGTGTTTATCAATTTTTAAATGACTTGGCCAAAGAAATCTTTGAAAAATAATAACAATAAAAAATAAAAATAATAGAAAAACACCAATGCATCAGTGAATGGATGAATTAATAAATATCAACAATTACACTGCAAAAAAAAAAGGCTTTTTTTACTTAGATTTTTTTTGTCTTGTTTCCAGCCAAAATATCTAAAAATTCCTAAATAAAGATGAGAAAAAAATATTGTCTTGTTTTCAGAAAAATAATCTTGTTTTCTGTTTGAAATAAGATTATTTTTCTTATCCCATTGGCAGATCATTTTGATCGTTTCGAGCAAAAACTCACTTCATTTTGACTTGTCTTTTCTTAAATCAAGAAGGATTTTCTAGACGAGTAAAAATTATTTTGTTTTCTTAAAAAACAAGTCAAAATGAAGTGAGTTTTTGCTTGAAACTATCGAAATAATCTGCCAATGGGATAAGAAAAATAATCTAATTTCAAACAGAAAACAAGATTATATTTCTGAAAACAAGACAATGTTTTTTCTCATCTTTAATTTAATATTTAATATGAATATTTTGGCTGGAAACAAGACAAAAAAGCATTTTTGCAGTGTAAGGCACAAGATGTTTATCAAATATTTTTTTTAAGGAGATTTTTAGATCACTTGATCAAAATAAATATAATGTAAATAATAAACACACTCAAAATAACATCTTAGTTTTAGTCACAAAAACTTTTATTTTGAAGTGTCTTGATCAAAGGCACAATTTTAAACTCAACTTTTGAAGTGTCACATCACCACTTATTGTTACTTTTAATTTTCCAGATTTGCATATTGTGTGTACTGTGTTCACTTAAGCCACGCATAAAAATGACATTGAATGACATGGGACTTTGAAATGTCTTGATCAAATACAGCTAAAGAAATAAATAAAGACACTAATGGTGTTACTTTAAGTGTTGAAATGAACCGGTTCACCTGAATGAATCACACGGCTGGATTTCTAAAGTGTTAAATGACAGAAGAGTCATTTCTGTGACATTAAGGCATCAAAAGTTGACATGTGACAGAAAAACTCTTTCATTTTGAAGACTTTAAGTTCAACCTTTGACACATATGACACATTTGAACTTACCAGATCTTTAATCAGCAAGTCACAGTCCATTTTGTGTGTTTATCAAATATATGTCTTTCTTTAACATATAGATATTTCACTTAAGCCACATATAAAAACAGCTGAATGTCACTAAATACAAAATACCAAAGCTACTGGCATTTATTTTCAAATAAATAACTCTATTTGAGATATCTTTACTCATTTTGAGATACTATTATTTTGTTAACATTCATTAAATCTTAGTTTTCACAGCTGTCTAATATTTCCACAAATCAATAGATAGAAAAAAAGTAACAAAAAAATAACAAATTATCAGTAGGAAAGGAAAAAAATACACACACAAAAAAAAGTTATTAAAAAAAAGAAATCATAACAATATTAATGAAAAAAATAATCATTTTTAAACCGAAATGAGACATTTTTTGTAACTATGTCTATTTTTTTTTCAACATAGTGATACTTTGACATTTCCAGTACATTTCACTGGAAGAACAAAACATAACAAACAACAATATTATTATTATTAATAATAATAATAAATCAATTGGACATAATAAATAACACATTTATTTACAAAAAAGTTATTAAAATCTTTTTAAAAAATTCAAATACATTTCACTGTACAAACAAAACAAAACAAACAATAATATTAATAATTTAAAAAATCAATTGTATATAATTTTTTTATAAATAAATAATACATATAATTACAAAAAATGTTATTAAATCTTAAAAAAATATATTTCCAATACATTTCACTGTAAAAACTAAACAAACAATAATATTAATAATAATAATCCAACGTAAATAAATATCAATTCAATTCTATATTTAAATAATTTCATTTAATTTGTGTAAAAACTGAAATAAGAATGAATTAAAAATACATTAATATTTTATTAAAAATAATCATAAAATAACACTTAAGAATGACAGAACCACACGTCAAATTTGCACTTTAACTTAAATTGTAATGAAAAAAAATTAAAAATAAAACCATAAGGATTTTAAAATAAAATTCAATTATATATTTAAATAATTTGATTTTATTTCATTTCATTCAACTCGTGTGAAACAAAAGAAATATGAAATAATTAATTAAAAATACATTCAAATTTTATAAAATATAAAAAGAAAAACAAAACAATAATATATATTTTTTAAATTTCCATTAATTCATCAAAATAATAATAATAATAATAACAATAATAATAATAATTATTATTATTATTAACATATAATTACAAAGAAACTGTGATTTTTTTAAAGGTAGAAAGACTGATAAGTATTTCTCATCATCATTCCTCGGTATCATTTTTTTTTAATTATTGTTTTTAATTCTCTATTCTTGTTCATATTAATAAAATATAACACATATGTTTAACACTTAATGCAATCTGATGTTTTCAATGCGTGAATACAAACAAATGCTTTAGATTTTTTTATAAACCATTACAATTCCTGCAGGGAAAACAATCTTTTATGTCAGGTTTATGATTACCAAAACCCATTAAACCCCTTTTACAGCCATTAAAAATCACCAAACGCAATTTAAAGTCATTATTTGATCATTTTGTCAAAAACAACTCACAGGTTCAGTCTCTCTGGAACAAACTGACATTAAGCCATCACAGACTTTGATTTCATGGGCTTTAAGTGTCAAAAGTTTATTTTTAAAAGTTTATTTTCTGATCTCATCGGCAGACATTTTTACTTGTTTTAAGCATAAACTCACTTCAGGAAGAAACAGATTGCAAGTCTCATTTACATAATTTATGCAGAGCTCATGGAATACCTCATTCTGATTGGTCACTGGTGGCATTCTATATTCAAATGACCAACACAGTTCCTACATCTCTTTCACTTTCAACTCTTATGAAAGGGGGCAACGAAACTCATTTACATCATTTGTGCAGAGCTCATGGAATACTTCTTTCTGATTGGTCCGTGATTTCATTCTGTATTCAGAAGCATGATTTATGTCAGTGTTGTTGTTATAATAAAATGTTTTTGTGGAAACTGTGATACATTTTATTTTTTAGAATTCACAAAAAAATAAAGAAATAAAAGTTCATAGAAAATATTTATGAAAAATATTAATTAAATAATATATATATATATATATATCAAATATAAAAAAAATCTAAATAAATAAATAACTATTAAAAATGACAAAAACACACACCAAATTTGTTAAAATTAAAAAGAAATAAAATATTTATGAAAAATTATATTAATTGATTAGATGGCAAAAAATTCAAATGCTTTGGCAAGTGAAAATAAGTTTAGATTTAAATGATTACATTTACAAAAACAATCTAAGAAAAAAAATATTCTATATAATTTTTTTTTTATATATAAAATATTAATTAAATAATATATATCAAATATTTAAAAAAAAACATAAAATATTAAAAATATTAAAAATGACAAAAAAACACCAAATTTGAAAAACTTTAAAATAAAAATAAACAAAAAAATTAATGAAAAAAATTATATGAATTGAAAATTAGATGGGGAAAAAAAATGCTTTGGCAACTGAAAATAAGTTTAGGTTGAAATTTACTGAAAATTTAAAGAAAAAAAAAAAAATATATAAATTTTTTTATATATAAATATATTATTTCAATAATATAAAAATAATCATAAAATATATGTATTTTAGTATTAAATTTATTAAACATTTAAGAAAAAAACTATATTATTTATTATATATAAAAATATTAATTAAATAATATGTCAAATATAAAAAAATAAATATTAAATATTAAAAATATGTTAAAAATGACAAAAACACACACCAAATTTTTAAAACATTACAATAAAAAAACCAAATGAAATAAATAAAATAAAATATATATGAAAAAATGATACTTTTTTTATTATTGAATATTAGATTTAAAAAAAAAAATTAAAATGCTTTGGCAACTAAAAATAAGTTTAAGTTGAATTACTAAATTTACTTAATTTAAGAAAAAAATAATAGAAAATATTCTATAATATTTTATATATAACCACAAAAAATGTTTTCTTATTCAAATAATAACTGAAATAAAATTTTCACTTACCTAATATTTGATCAAAATACTGTATGATATGATACTGTATAAATGTGAAATATTTTTATGATTTAAAATACTTGTTTTCCATGTGAATATCGGTTAAAATGTAATTTATTTCTGCGATCAAAGTTGAATTTTCAGCATCCTTACTGCAGTCTTCACTGTCACATCACACTTCAGAAATCATTCTAATATGCTGATTATAATATTTTTGTGGAAAACGTGATACATTTTATTTTTTAGGATTCACAAAAAATCTAAAAATAAATCACAGAAAAATAAGTTTAGGTTGAAGTACTAAATTTACCCCAAAAAATTAAAGAAACAAAAAATAATATTAAATATTCTATAGAATTTTTTTTATATAAAAAATATTAATTATATATATATATATATATATATATCAAAGATAAAAAAGTCATAAATTTATCATTAAAAATACAAAAATAAAAATTATTTATGAAAAACATAAGTTTAGGTTGAAGTACTAAATTTATATAAAAAAAAATAAAGAAAAAAATGTCTATATAAAATTTTATAAATAAAAAATATTAATTTAATAAAATATATCAAATATAAAAAGATTAACATAAAATATATTAAAAAAAATTAAATGACAAAACCACACACCAAATTTGTAAAACTTAAAATATTTATGAAAAAAAAAAATTAAATATATTATAAGCTTTGGCAACTGAAAATAAGTTTTATTAATTAAATAATATATATCAATAAAAAAAAATCATAAAATATATATAAAAAATTACACACCAGATTTTTTAAAATGTTTTGGCAAATCAAAATAAGTTTAGGTTGAAGTACTACATTTACTAAAAAAAAAAAATATTTCATCAAAATACTGTAAAAATTTAAAATATTTTTTGATTGAAAATACTTGTTGGATGTGAATATCCATTAAAATCTAATTTATTTCTGTGATCAAAGTTGAATTTTCTGACTATGATATTTTTGTGGAAACCGTGATACATTTTATTTTTTAGGATTCAGATGAATCTAAAGTTCAAAAAGAACAGCATTTATTGGACATAGAATGTTTGTAGCATAATAAATGATTTTACTGTCACTTTTGATCAATTGAATGCATCACTGCTGAATAAAAGTATTCATTTCTTATCCCAAACATTCTCAGACTAGTGTAGAGTCATAATCAGTGTGTTTGTCTTGTGGCTGTCGTAGTGTGTTAGCTCTCATTGTTTGGTGTCAGGCCGGATGCCAGATCCTCCACCTGCCCGCGGCCGTCAACAACAACAGCATCACATCTGACTTTCCACACGTTCACCGACTGCTAGAAGAACAC
>NC_133384.1:38272074-38273690 GCF_049309525.1 Garra rufa
ATTTATTGCTAATATAATTAATATAATTTTAAAAATTGTACATAATATAAATATTGATGTTATTAAAGCAATGTCATAATATAATTAAAAATAAAAAAAATTGACAATTGATTTTTATTGGGAAAAAAAAAAAATATATATATAAGTTAAGAAAATCAAGGCTAATGAATGCTGCATTTATAATATTAATATCATAATATTTTTACAATTTAAAATGACAATTTTCTATTTTAATATACTTCCTGAACCATGGATTATTTATTTATTTATTTCTACTACTTTGGTGAACTTGTGATATTTTATATTTTATTTTAATATAATTAATATTTTAATATAATTTGTAAAATTACACATAATTAAAGTTATTAAAGCACCTAGAAGCCTGAATGTAGCAGAGAAAACTCCTTTGTCCCCATAAATTAAACAACAATAATTAAAGCTGCAATAATGTATTTAATGAACAATAAATGTAATATTATATATATTAGTATCAAATGTTCAATGTTATACATAATATTATCTAATGTCCAAAAAAGAATAAATATTAACATAATTTTAACCTAATAAATAAGAATTTTACAGTAATATTGTAATTTTATTTTTTTATATTTATATATTTGAAAAATAAATAAACATATTTATAAATATTATACATTTATATATATTTAATTTATATATATATATTATATTATATATATATTTTGTTTGTTTGTTTGTTTTTTTAATAAAACCAAGGCTAACGAAGGCTGCATTTATTTGACAAAAATACTGCAAAAACTATCATAATGTGGAATCTTTTTAAAATGTTCTATTTTATTATTCTTAAATAATTATTTTAAATTTTAAATGTTTTTTTTTTTGGAGGGGGGAGGGATTGGGGGCTTGTGAGATATATATATAAGATTAAAGTTAGTATACATATTTAATTATGTTTGTATTATATTTATTTAATTTTGTTTTGTTTAAAAAAAAAACGCTAATGAAGACTGCTTTGATTTTATCAAAAATATTATTTCAATTTAAAATGATACTACATATTATAGATTTAAAGTTAATATAATTCATACTTTAACACAACTTTTTAAAATGGCACATAATTGAAATCTTAAATATTATAAAGCATCTAAAAGCCTGAATGTGGCAGAGAAAATGAAACGAAAAGAGCATTTATGGTCCGAAGTCGAAGCACTCAGGAAGTGCGAGGGACAGATGGAGGAAGTTGAAGTCTCATCTGGCCTTCGGTCATGGCTGCTCTCAAACGGGTCCTTCCCATGAGCACTCAGTGCGATTAGCAGCAGGAAATGGACAGCATGCAGTGCATTACAGGAGGAGAGTGTGTATGTGATGATGTGTAATGTTTATCGATGCTTTAGTAATGCAAAGCCCTGTTTATCATGCCAGGAAAACAGCCCAGAATGTTCCAGAACTAAGTTCCACAAAAAAGCAAAAAAGCTCTAAATCAGTGATTCTCAACTCCAGTCCTCGAGGCCCACTGCTCTGCACATTTTGTGTGTCTCCTTCATTTAACACACCTGATTTAGATCATCAGCTCATTAGGAGAAAGATCCATGAACTGAACTGAGTGTGTCAGATTCAGAAACATACAAAATGTGCAG
>NC_133384.1:38274190-38315891 GCF_049309525.1 Garra rufa
ATATATATATATATATATATATATATATATATATATATATATATATATTATTTTTTTTTTTATTTTTTTTTTTTTTAAAGTGTATTTGGGATGTTTTCTTTACACAATAACTAAAATAAAAACAATAAAGTAATAAAATAAAATTGTAAATTGGATAATAAAATAATAATACAATAAATATATATTTATAATATTATTAAGTGTATTGTGGATGTTTTCTTTACATTAGTGTGAAACTACCTAAAATAAAAATAATAAAGTAATAAAATAGAATTGTATATTAGATGTTTTCTTTCTCTAGTCTGAAATAAATAAAATAAAAATACTGGAATAATATATATATATAAATATATATATATATATATATATATATATATATATATATATATATATATATATATATATATATATATTTAATTAAAATAAAACATTCAATAAAATTCTATATTGAATGTTTCCTTTCTCTGGTCTGAAATAACTGAAATAAAATACTGAAAAAAAAAAAAATATATATATATATATATACACACACACACACACACACACACACACACACACACAAATATATATTAGTGTATTGTGGATGTTTTCTTTACATTAGTGTGAAACTAACTAAAATAATAAAGTAATAAAATAGAATTGTATATTAGATGTTTTCTTTCTCTAGTCTGAAATAACTAAAATAAAAATACTGGAATAATATATATAATTAGAATAAAACATTCAATAAAATTCTATATTGAATGTTTCCTTTCTCTGATCTGAAATAACTGAAATAAAATACTGAGAAAAAAAAAATATATATATATATATATATGTGTGTGTGTGTATTTATGATGCTTTCTTAACACTAGTTTGAAATAACACTTGAAAAGCATGTGCAGAGCATAAAAATACAAAACTTTTGCCTGTAGTGTCTTGCCTTAACCATTTGAGAAATGAAAGTTTGATGTGAAATGGTTTAAAGAAATCTGCATTGATGTTAATGTTGTGTTGGTGTTTGTGCAATGGTTGTGATTTGTTGTGCATCTGCAGTTCTGTCCGAAGTGAAGCTTTAGATTTGCTCGCTCAGTGAAAGCCAGGAATTCCCCGTCCGCCGGCCGTAAATCTGGCAAATCAGATTAGACGCCACGCCACACAAACTGCTGTCTCACACACACCGCCATCAAAACACCCACAGCACTTTCACACACTCTCAATATGACGCATTTTGTCATTTATTTGTGATTTTTTTTTTCACATGGTTTAGAGATTTTTGCGAAGCGTAAGCAGCGCTATTTTATGATTTTAATTAATGGTAAATCTCATGAAATGTGTCAAGAATGGTTTTTATCATCCCCCAAAATAATAATAAATAATAATATTGATAAACATGTATTTTTTATTTTTTAATATTATTATTTATTTTTATTTTGTATAACTATTTTATTTATTGTATATATATATATATATTTTATATTTTAAAAAAGTTTAATCAGCATAAATGTATAATATATAAAGAAATATGAATGCCTAAATTTAAAATGTGTTTTTTTTATTACACAGTTAGCATTAATAAATTGTTTAAATTAATATTGCTTTTTATCAAGTTCAAAATTGGAATAAATAAAAATTATTGTTATTATTATTATTATTATTATTATAAATATTATATATTTTAATAGTAATTATCATATTATCACACTTATTGTTAACTAAAACAAAAAAAAGTACTTTGTATTATTTTTCTGTATATTAATTATTATTAGACTTATTAAAATTTGAAAAATGCGCTTAAAAACAGAATTATGCACATTCATACTTAATAATGAAAATGTAATGGGAAAACGTTAATGCATAATTATATAATAATATTAATTATTATTTATTTATTATTATTTATATATATATATATATATATATATATATATATATATATATATATATTATTGTACCTTAATGTTTTCATTAATGCATAATTTATTTTGAGTTTAATTAAAAAAATGCTCATAAAAACAGATTTATGCACATTTATACTTGTTATTAATAAAATATGTTGCATATATATTCAATAATATTTTAAAAACAGTAATGCATAATTATATTTTTATATTAATTACATTTTAATAATTTATTATAACTATGGATTTTTTTTATCTTCAGCATATATATTCAATTATTTATTTATGTTTGATATTAATTATACATTCACGTTTTCATCAATGCATAATTTCATGTAATGTTTATTTATTATTTTACATAACACTTATGAGATTTTTGGGCATTTTGCTCTGAAAATAACGCTTTATTGCTTCTAAAACCAGATGTATACATGTTTTAATGCAGATTACTTAAATTTGGGGCTGAAATGAGACCTGGGCATATTCTTGCCAGCTTTTGTGAGGTTTACTGTTAAATCCGCACTCGTCCGCCGCATTTGATCCAGTCGAGTTGATGTTTTGTGAATGGCTGTAAGTGACATTTAAAGCGGTGTACATTATCAGGAGTTTGGCGTAAATGCCAGTCGCCGAAGGCCGTTCATAAATCATCTGTGTTGTGATGTGAAGTGAGGAAGTGTGTGTGACCAGAGGATGTCGTGTTTGTCCAGGTGGTGGTGAACGCTCTGATCGGAGCCATCCCGTCCATCATGAACGTGCTGCTGGTGTGTCTGATCTTCTGGTTGATCTTCAGCATCATGGGCGTCAACCTGTTCGCCGGCAAGTTCGGACGCTGCGTCAACCGCACCGGCTTCATCTACAACTCCTCCTTCATCAACAACAAGACCGAGTGTCTGGAGATGAACAGCACGCAGTTCTACTGGACCAAAGTTAAGGTCAACTTCGACAACGTAGGCGCCGGATACCTCGCCCTGCTGCAAGTGGTGAGACTTTACATTATACGATTGCTTCCATCAAATACAATAGATGCAAATAGTTAACGAACAATGTCATGACTTTTGATTTTGAGGGCAGAAATCTGAGCAGGTTTATTGATGTATGACTGCCAGATATGCATCACATACATTTATTTATTTAAACTGAAAATCTGCAAAATTTAAATGTTTAAATAAATTTTATTTATTTATTTTATTTTAAGTTTGGCAAACTTTAAATGGATATGAAAAATGGGTAACACTTTACAATAAGGTTCATTAGTTAACATTAGTTAACCACATTAGTTAACTTGAACTAATAATGAACTGCACTTATACAGCATTTATTAATCTTTGTTAATGTTAATTTCAACATTTACTAATACATTATTAAAATCTTGTTAACATTAGTTAATGCAGTGTGAACTAACATGAACAAACAATGAACAACTGTATTTCTGTTAACTAACGTTAATGAAGATTAGTAAATACAGTAACTAATGTATTGTTCATGGTTAGTTCATGTTAGTTAATACATTAACTAATGTTTAACTAATGAACCTTATTGTAAAGTGTTACCGAAAAATGCATTGATATTTATCTATTTGTTATTTACACTTTTATTTTTTCAAATCTAAAAAATGCTCTTAAAACAGTTTTTTGCATATTTATACTTATTAATGAAAATGTATATATTATATATTTTTTCAATAATATTTTGCATAATATCAAATTAATGACAGATTTTTTATTATATTATTATTTTGTATTATATATTATTATTTAATATCAAATTAATGACAGCTTTTATACATTTATTTATTTATTTTATTTGATATTAATAATACATTAATGTTTTCATTAATGCATAATTTAATTTGATTTTTGTTTATTTTTTTATTTTTTTATTTTGCATTACAGTTATTAGAATTTGGGGGCATTTTGCATATGCAGTTCAAAGAAATCAATCTTAAGTGTAGACATTATTTCATTCATTCATTTTATTTATTTATTTTAATTTAGGCTGTTACATTATTATTATTATTATTATTATTATTATTATTATTATTATTATTATTATTATTTTTAAGCATCACATTAATATTATTAATTCGTTATGTTAACAATATGGATGAAAATGTTATTAGGCACTAATATTTATTTATTTATTTATTTCATTTTGTCTTGAAAATAATGTAGTTGTACAACTAATACTAAAAATTAAAAAAATTATATATTTTTTCAATAATATTTTGCATAATTAATATCAAATAAATGACAGATTTTTTATTATATTATTATTTTTGTATTATATATTATTATTATTATTATTATTATTATTATTATTATTTAATATTAAATTAATGACAGCTTTTATACATGTATTTAATTATTTTATTTGATATTAATAATACGTTAATGTTTTCATTAATGCATAATTCAATTTGATTTTTATTTATTTTTTTATTTTGCATTTTGCATTACAGTTATTAGAATTTGGGGGCATTTTGCATATGCAGTTCAAAGAAATCAATCTTAAATGTAGACATTCATTCATTCATTCATTCATATATTTATTTTCATTTAGGCTGTTACATTATTATTATTATTATTATTATTATTATTTTCTTTTAGCATCACATTAATATTATTAATTTGTTATGTTAACAATATGGATGAAAATGTTATTAGGCACTAATATTTATTTATTTATTTATTTCATTTTGTCTTGAAAATAATGTAGTTGTACAACTAATACTAAAAATTAAAAAAATATATATTTTTTCAATAATATTTTGCATAATTAATATCAAATAAATGACAGATTTTTTATTATATTATTATTTTTGTATTATATATTATTATTATTATTATTATTATTATTATTTAATATTAAATTAATGACAGCTTTTATACATGTACTTATTTATTTTATTTGATATTAATAATACGTTAATGTTTTCATTAATGCATAATTCAATTTGATTTTTATTTTTTTTTTTATTTTGCATTGCATTACAGTTATTAGAATTTGGGGGCATTTTGCATATGCAGTTCAAAGAAATCAATCTTAAATGTAGACATTCATTCATTCATTCATATATTTATTTTCATTTAGGCTGTTACATTATTATTATTATTATTATTATTTTCTTTTAGCATCACATTAATATTATTAATTTGTTATGTTAACAATATGGATGAAAATGTTATTAGGCACTAATATTTATTTATTTATTTATTTCATTTCGTCTTGAAAATAATGTAGTTGTACAACTTAAAAACTAATACTAAAAATTAAAAAAAATTATATATTTTTTCAATAATATTTTGCATAATTAATATCAAATAAATGACAGATTTTTTATTATATTATTATTTTTGTATTATATATTATTATTATTATTTAATATTAAATTAATGACAGCTTTTATACATGTATTTATTTATTTTATTTGATATTAATAATACGTTAATGTTTTCATTAATGCATAATTCAATTTTATTTTTATTTATTTTTTTATTTTGCATTTTGCATTACAGTTATTAGAATTTGGGGGCATTTTGCATATGCAGTTCAAAGAAATCAATCTTAAATGTAGATATTCATTCATTCATTCATTCATTCATTCATTCATATATTTATTTTCATTTAGGCTGTTACATTATTATTATTATTATTATTTTCTTTTAGCATCACATTAATATTATTAATTTGTTATGTTAACAATATGGATGAAAATGTTATTAGGCACTAATATTTATTTATTTATTTATTTCATTTTGTCTTGAAAATAATGTAGTTGTACAACTCCAAAAAACTAATACTTAAAATTAATCATTTATATGCACTGGGAACTGGATATGCAATTCAAATAAATACATGTATTTATATAGATCAAATAAAAAATAGGCACTAATATTTATTTATTTATTCATTTTATTGTCAGATTTGTTTTGTTTTTAGTCAGACTCACTTTGTTTTTCTGCAATTCAATGCAAAAACAACAACAACAATAATAAAATGATTAAAACAAAAAGATTAGTTAGAAATATTGCATTTGTCTATTTTCTTCTGTATAAAAAAGGCACAAATACGTGTTAAGAATACAATTTTTTAGTTTAAATGTGTATTTGCTGTGAATGAAGCCTGATGGATGAATGAAAGTGTCAAAAATCACTACGGTTGGTCTTTTGGCTTTAGTTGTCAGTAATTACAGGCCTTTGTGAAGGACTATTTGGAGATGCAAATGAAAGGTTTGTATTGGACCGATTTACAAGAAGGTGATGGAAAGGAGCTAAGTGACTTGTTGCTAGGTTACCGCATCAACCAACTTAAAAGGAAGAATGAAGTGCGTCGGCTCTTGCTGAGCACAAACTTCAGTATAATGGCACCAGCGGCGGCTAAAAATAACACTGGCACCGACTCGCTGATGGATTCGCTCTCGCGGACGGACAGACAGACAGAGGTGGGCAGCGGAAGAAAACCAACGGCGGGAAGGAAAACTAAAGCTAAAGCTCAGCACCTGAAGCAGCGACACACAAAACAGCAGAGCTGACTCCAGCGCAACTAAATATGCTTTTAGGAGCAATAAAACAACAAAATGCCCAAATGAAATAAATACATAGAAATGTGCTATAAATATATTTATATTTAATAAATTAAAAATAGAAAGATATTTTAGTCAATGAAATTTGTACAGGTTGACTTGTCACTTTCAGTGTTTAATGTAGAAAAGGAAAAATGTCAGTTTAGTTTTTTAATATTTTATTTTATATTTTTACTTTCTGTACTTTTTTCAGTACTTTCTTTTTTTATTTTCAGCTTAATTTTTTATTAAATAATTATTTAATAAAATAATAAAATAAAAATGGCAAAAGTCAATCTGTAAAAATGTTACACTTTCTAAAAATATAAAAGAACAATTATACTGACTTTTTTTGTAAAAAATAAAATAAATAAATAAAAGTTTTATTAATAAATAAAATGAAAAATAAATAAATAATATTATAATAATATTATGTAACCCCCCCTAGTTAGTTATATTATTTTTTACTTTTGTACACATTTATTTTATTTTCAGTTAAATTTTTTTAATTAAAAGTTTCATTAATAAATAAAATAAAAATAAATAAATAATAAAAAATAGTTTTATTAATAATTATGTAATTTACCCCCCCCCCCAGTTAGTTATATTATTTTTTACTTTTGTACACATTTATTTTATTTTCAGTTTTTTTTTATTAAACGTTTTATTAATAAAAAAAATAAATAAATAATAAAAAATTGTTTTATTAATAATTATGTAATTTACCCCCCTCCCAGTTAGTCATATTATTATTGACTTTTGTACACATTTATTTTATTTTCAGTTTTTGACATTTGCCATTTGTCATTTTTTTTAGTTATATTTTTATTTATATTTGTATGCATTTTTTTAAGGAAATATTTAGAAATGGTTTTGATAGTTTTACATTTTTACAGATAGACATTTGTACACTTATTTTACTTTTAGCTATTTTTTTTAATTAAATTGTACGCATTTACAGTTTGACATTTGTCATTTTTATTAGTTATATTATTTATTTATTTTTAACTGTATTTTTATTAATGTTTGTTTTATTTATTTCCGGCCATCTTTATTATATTACCACGTTTTATTTTATTTTCAGTTTTATTTATTTTTTTGGTTGGGGTTTTAAGTTTTCAGTTTTTACAGGTTGATGTTTGTCATTTTTGTTAGTTTTAATTATTTTTATTTTTATTTTATTATAATTATTATTATTTAATTTAGCCATTTTAGTAAGTTTCAAGTTCAAACTGACTGAATCTTAATAAGGAAATATGAAAGAAAAGTTCCTGAAAGTTGAAATATTACATGCTTAAGAAATACGAGAAAGAATTTAGATGAAAAACTAGTCTTTCGAATGAGAACTTAGTATCTGAAAGGATCATTATTGAGAACAAGCTAGAAGTGATGCTCTCATATGACATGGATTTCTCTTCTGGTTCTCAAGGCCACGTTCAAGGGTTGGATGGAGATCATGTACGCCGCGGTCGACTCGCGATCCGTAAGTAAAACCGTTTTGAGCTCATAAAACCCTAATGAAGGTATTGTTACTGATTTGATGGTCTATTATCTGCTAAAACAGGTGGAACAGCAGCCCATAAAGGAGAACAGCCTCTACATGTACCTCTACTTCGTCATCTTCATCATCTTCGGCTCCTTCTTCACGCTCAATCTCTTCATCGGTGTCATCATTGACAATTTCAACCAACAGAAACGAAAGATAAGTATTCAAACCAACAGAATAATGGCCATAACTTGTGTTAAAGTGATTGTGACAATAATAATAATAGCAGAGTTCCTCTGTACTTAGGAGGACAGGACATCTTCATGACAGAAGAGCAGAAGAAATATTACAACGCTATGAAGAAACTGGGAACCAAGAAACCTCAGAAACCCATCCCAAGACCTCTGGTCAGTCATTCAGAGGATTTTTAGGCAATTTTAATTTGCTTTTTGTTATTTAATTAATTTATATATTTATTTTTTAGGAGATCGACTTGTCATTTTTACAGAATTGTTTATTATTATTCGTTTTATTTTTTATTTTTTGTATAAATATATCTATATAGTTTTTATTTTATTTTTATCTAAGTTATTTTAGTTTGTTTTTCCTACAGATTGTCTTTTTTTAATGATTTAAATCATTTTATTTAATTTTTAGTTTGCTTTTTGTTATTTAATTAATTTATATATTTATTTTTTTAGGAGATTGACTTGTCATTTTTACAGAATTGTTTATTATTATTCGTTTTTTATATATAAATATATCTATATAGTTTTTATTCTATTTTTATCTCGGTTTTAGTTATTTTAGTTGACTTTTGTCATTTTCTAGTTACTGATTTTTTTAAATCATTTTATTTAATTTTTAGTTCTAAAACATGAACGTTATTTTAATTGTAGTTATTTGAGTAAGTTTTTCTTTTTTTTCTATAGATTGACTTTTGTCATTTCTCTTTTTTCCTTTGCAGATTAAATTTGGTTATTTTTATTAATTGCTGTTTTTTATTTCAGTTTTAGCTTTTTAGTTAGTTTTGATTTTAAAAACTGTTTTAAAAAATGTCAGTATTTAATGTATAAAAGGAAAAATGTCAGTTTAGTTTTTTAATATTTTATTTTATATTTTTACTTTCTGTACTTTTTTCAGTGCTTTCTTTTTTTATTTTCAGCTTAATTTTTTATTAAATAATTATTTAATAAAATAATAAAATAAAAACTAAAAATGGCAAAAGTCAATCTGTAAAAATGTTACACTTTCTAAAAATATAAAAGAACAATTATACTGACTTTTTTGTAAAAAATAAAATAAATAAAAATTTTATTAATAAATAAAATAAAAAATAAATAAATAATAAAAAAATGTTTTATTAATAATTATGTAACCCCCCTAGTTAGTCATATTATTATTGACTTTTGTACACATTTATTTTATTTTCAGTTAAATTTTTTCAATTAAACGGTTCATTAATAAATAAAATAAATTTTTTTTTAAATCATTTTATTTAATTTTTAGTTCTAAAACATGAACGTTATTTTAATTGTAGTTATTTGAGTAAGTTTTTCTTTTTTTTCTATAGATTGACTTTTGTCATTTCTCTTTTTTCCTTTACAGATTAAATTTGGTTATTTTTATTAATTGCTGTTTTTTATTTCAGTTTTAGCTTTTTAGTTAGTTTTGATTTTAAAAACTGTTTTAAAAAATGTCAGTATAGATTTCATAATTTCACTTTTTATTTAATTTTTTTACAGATTTACTTTTGTCAATTTTCTTAGGGTTAATTACTGCTTTTTAATGTCTATAAAGTTTTAGACATTTTTATAAATTGACATTTTTTAGTTAACTTTTTTACAAGTCTAGATTGTATTGATTTTATTTGATTTTATATTTTCATTTTTTTTTATTAAATTAAGTTTTTACAGGTTGACTTTTTTGCATATTTTTATTAATGTTTGTTTTATTTATTTTCCCCCCAGTTTTAGTTATATTATTAAGTTTTATTTATCTTGTTTTATTTTATTTATTTTTTTTAATTGTAATTTTCAGTATTTAAAGTTTTTAAAAAAATGTCAGTAAAATTGTTTATATATATATATTTTTAGTCAATTTATATATTTTTACATTTTTACAGATTGACTTTTGTCATTTATATTTTTAAACTTTTTTACATGTCTATATTATTTTTATTTTCTTTTATTTTCTTTACAGTTTTATTTTTTAATTAAAATTGTACGTTTTTACAGGTTGACGATTGTAGTTTATTAGTTCGTTTAAAAAAATTGCATATAGTTTTATTAATGTTTGTTTTATTTATTTCCCCCCAGTTTTAGTTTTATTTATTTAATTTTATGTTAAGTTTATTTTAAGTAGGTACTGCTTTTTAAAAAGTCACTGTAGATTTCATAATTTTATTTAACTTTTAGTTAGTTTTTTACAGAATTTTCTTAGTGTTAATATTTTTTTTAATATCTATAAAGTTTAATACATTTTTATTTCAGTTTGTTATTTTAGTGAGTTTTAACTTTTTTACAGATTGACTTTTTCATTTTACTGTTTTTTTTAGAAAATGGCAGTTTTTTTTATAATTTATTTCATTTTTAGTTATAAAACATGAACATTTTTAAATTAATTGTTATTTTTGTAAGTTTTAAATTTATTAATCAAATATTTTTTTTATTACAGAATGACTATTTTTGTTCATTTCTGTTTTGTTTAAAAATGTCAATATAGCTTTTGTTAATTTTTATTTATTGTTATTGTTATTTTTTATTTATTTATTTTCTATTTTAGTTATTTTAGAGTGGGTTTTTGATTAAAAAAGAGCCGATAAGATCTTTTAAAATCAATGATTCTGTTGATTTTCACTTTCTCAGAACCCAGTCCAAGGTTTCTTCTTCGACTTGGTGTCCAAGCAAGCGTTCGACATCATAATAATGCTGCTGATCATCCTGAACATGGTGACGATGATGGTGGAGACGGACGAACAGTCTCCCAGCATCGAGTACATCCTTTACTACATCAACCTGGCCTTCATCGTCATCTTCACCACCGAATGCATCATCAAACTCATCGCCCTGCGCTGCTACTTCTTCACCGTCAGCTGGAACATCTTTGACTTTGTGGTTGTCATCCTCTCCATCGTGGGTAAGTGGAAAAAAAATTATCATTTTAAAATAATTTAAATAACTATTTTTAATTTTAAGTTGAATAAGTGTGACACAAAAAATACAAATATTTATTATTGTTTAAAATAAAATATTAACTATAAAAAATATAGTAGAATACATTATTTTAAAATAATTTTAAAACAATAAATAAATAAAACAAATACAATATTCCTTTAAGGTCTGTGGCGATCACTGACAAAGGCAAAATTATTATAAAAAATTTTTTGTAACAGTTTTTTTTTTAAATTCTATTTAATATTATAAATATTTTACATACAATATTTAACATGTATAAATAATATATACATATACATATACATATTAATATTATTATTATTATTATTATACTAATAATAATAAACATTACATTAATAATAATAACATATTATATAAATATTCATATAATATAATACAAAAATATAAATAATTGTAAATTATAATTATTAATTGTTCTAATTTTGATAATTATAAATAATAAATAATCATATATATATATATATATATATATATATATGCAAAATACATCTTTAATATTATTTTATTTCATTATTTTTAAAACATTTTTTTTAATATATTTAAGGTTTTTTTCCCAGCACTCTTTTTAGTGTAATAACAAAATATTATATGTATTTAAATTATATATATATATATATATATATATATATATTTATTTATAAAAATATTAATTATATTGAATAATTATATTTTAAATAATTATAAATAATAAGTAATCATATGTATAAATTTAAAAATTATTTTCATTATTTTAAACTTTGTGGAATAAGATTGGGTGACTTGAAAATGTATGAAAATATTCATAGTTATTAAAATAATAACGTAGTAAAATGCTTTTTATTTTATTTTTTCATGCCACCTACACTTTTTTCAGAATAATAGTTAAAATATTTTTTAAATTCAAGAAGTATGGGTGGCAAAAAAAGGTATGAAAATAAATAAATATATAAACAACTATATAAAAATAAACAGGTAAATATATATATATTTTAAAGATTTTTTTATTTATTTTAAACAAAAAATAAAAATGCTTGTCACCCACCCCTTTATAACTGTTTTATTTATTTTAAACCAAAAAAAAATATCAAAACATATTTTAATATTTAGTTTTCAAAACAAATAATAAAAATGTTTGCCACCACCCCTTTTTATCTTTAATTATTTTAAACAAAAAGTATATCAAAAAATATATTTTAATATTTTATTTTTTTTTTTCAAATAAAAAATAAAACTGTTTATATCATAACTTTGTTAAAAACAATAATTTAAATATGAATAAAAAACATTTAAAATTTTATTTATCTTTTAAAACAAAAAATAAAAATGTTTGTCACCCACCCATATTTATTTTAAGTAAAAAATATATATAACAAAAACATTTTAATATAAAATTTTTTTAAACAAAAAATAGAAATGTTTGTATTTAATATTTAATATATATATATATATATTTTTTTTTTTCAAACTAAAAATAAAAATGTTTATATCATCACTTTGTTAAAAAAGCAATTTAAATATGAATAAAAACATTTTAAATTTTATTTATCTTTTAAAACAAAAAATAAAAATCTTTGTCACCCACCCCTTTTTACCTTTATTAATTATTTTAAACAAAAAATATATCAAAAAATATATATTTAATATATATATTTTTTTCAAACTAAAAATAAAAATGTTTATATCATAACTTTGTTTAAAAAAAAACAATTTAAATATGAATAAAAACATTTTAAATTTTATTTATCTTTTAAAACAAACAAAAAATGTTTGTCAACCACCCCTTTTTACCTTTATTAATTATTTTAAACAAAAAGTATTTAAAAAAATATATATTTAATATATATATATTTTTTCAAACAAAAATAAAAATGTTTATATCATAACTTTGTTAAAAAAGCAATTTAAATATGAATAAAAACATTTTAAATTTTATTTATCTTTTAAAACAAACAAAAAATGTTTGTCACCCACCCCTTTTTACCTTTATTAATTATTTTAAACAAAAAATATATCAAAAATATATATTTAATATTTTATTTATTTTTTCAAACAAAAAAAAAATGTTTATATCATAACTTCGTTAAAAAATAATAATTTAAATATGAATAAAAAAAATTCTAACATTTCTGAATGAGGCAAACGATTCTATTAAATAGTAGATGAAATTGTGTAATAAATCAGATTTGTTAGATACACTAGCTTTAACCATCTGGCCTTGGCATTACATATCAAGGTCTAAAGACATTCAATGCAATTCTGTAGCACTTCACCTACTAATAAATAGACAGTTGACGATTAAGTGACACGACAAGACGATTTTGAGCATAGATGCCCCACGCGACCCTGATGGGAGAATGAGGAAGGCCAGAGGGGTTAACAGGCGCGGAAAGAGCATTCGTCCCGAAGAAAAGGGGAGATGGTTTAAGGTGAAGGTAATTTGGTCAATCAGGGCTGTCAGTTTTAGGTGATTGAGCTTTCAGTCCGCCGCCGTCTGTATCTCTACAGGGTTAAAAGCATAAAGACGCACCGTCGCAAATGTAAAAAGCAGCCATTTAACTCTTAAGTGGTAGCTCTTCAATAAATCAAGGGCGGTCAGTAATTGGTCTGGTTATAATGTGGCGTCTGGACTCTTGGGTTTTGTATGGAGACTCAAATGAATAGTTCATGTTTTTTCTGAACCCACATGCTGTTCATTTATTCATGCAAAATAAAACATATATTCTCAGTATAGTTCTTTTCCATGCAACTATAGCTCATAGTGGTTGTTTCTCAGCTGCAATATTTCATATTCTTGATGCTGCTCTGTTTATTGTTCGAATGAAATATTCTATAATATATCAAAGATAAATTTTTTTAAATGTTCAACCTTTTTTTAAATCAAAATGAGTGTTACAGCCAATCGAATCAAAGATGATGAGATTTACCGTTCACAGAGAAAAGCGCAAATAAATTTTTCAGCTTCAGTTTTAACAATAAAATAAGCGAATTAAGTGTAAATTTTAAAAATATTTATTATTTAAAATATAATTAATAATTATAATTTTCAATTATTCATATTTATAAATGTTCATATTTATACTTATATAAATTAATAATTCTATAATATATAATTTACAATTCATATTTAGAATTATATTATATATATTATTTATATGTATTTATTTTTACATAAATTAATTATTAAATGTATTATTTAAAATATAATAATCATAATTTATAATTATTTACATTTATATTTATAAACGCTCCTATTTATATTCATTATGTTATATTAATTAATAACATATTGTATCATTATAATGAATATAATTTATTTTTTAGGAATTTTGTAGTTATAAAGTTTTAGTAATTTTGTTGTGATTTATAAAAAAAACTGTCTTTTATTTTTTATTTCAGGTTTTAGTGTACTGTAGTGTGAGTTAAATTAGAAATTAAATAAATATTAACTAAAATAAAATGATTAAAAAAAATGCTGAAATAAAAATATATACAGTATATTTATTTTTTTATTTTTTTAGGAAAAAAAGACATTTAGACTTTACTCTTAAAACATTTTGCCTTTATTCTCGAAATTTTACGACTTTATACTCAAAACATTTCAACGTTATTCTTGTAATATTATGACTTTAGTCTCGTAATCTTAGATTTTTTTTTTTTACATGTCACAAAAATGCAGTCGAAAATAATAATGCAATTTCACAATAATTTTTTTCTAAAAAAAAAAAATGTTTTAAGTGCTGTATTCCCAATTTTGAAGTCACATGACCCAAACTCAGACCCAAATTAAACTCATTATTGCCTTAAAATCCCTTCCACCAAAGCTTAAAAAAAGGTGCAGACCTAGATAAAGCTGCTGTTTTCATTTTGTTGTTGTGAACTCAAATGCTAAAACTCTACTCGTTGTCTCTCGTTCTCATTCCAGGAATTGTTATTTCAACTTTATTCTCAATATTTCAAGAATATTTAAATTTTATTCTCATAGTATTTTGACTTTATTCTCAAAATATGTCAACTTTTTTTTTTTTTTGAAACATTGAAATGTTTCCCTATTCTTTTTTTCCCCATTTTTAACTAACTCACTAAAATGCTGTTGTAATTTTGCAATAATTTCACACTCAATTTTTTTCTTTTTTTCTAAAAAAACAAACCCAGTTTGGTCCCCCAATGTTTAAAGATAGTTACGGCCTTCTTACAACCAAATGTTTTAAATGCTATATTTCCAATTTTGAAGTCATATGTTTGAGAAACAGACCCAAACTCAACTCATTATTGCCTCAACATCCCTTCCACCAAAGCTTATAAAAATGGTACATGTAGTTTGGTTGAAAAAACTTCTGTTTTCATTTTGTTTTTGTGAACTCAAATGCTAAAACTCCGATGCCTCTTTTTCTCATTCCAGGCATTGTTCTTTCGACTTTATTTTTGAAACATTTCGACTTTATTTTCAAAATATTTTGACTTTATTCTCGTAGTATTTCGACTTTATTTTCAAAATATTTCAGCTTTATTCTCATAGTATTTCGACTACATTCTCAAAACATAAAACATTTCAACTTTATTCTCTATTGTCTTTATTCTCGGTTTTTATTTTATTTATTTTTTTACCTTTTTAACGTGTCACTGAAACATTGTAACTTTGTAATAATTTCACACTCCATTTTTTTTTTCTGAAACCCACCCAAACAAATCCAGTTTGATTTCCCAAGTGTTTAAGACAGTTACGGCCTTCTTACAACCAAATGTTTTAAATGCTATATTTCCAATTTTGAAGTCATATGTTTGAGAAACAGACTCAAACTCAACTCATTATTGCCTCAACATCCCTTCCACCAAAGCTTTAAAAAATGGTGCATGCAGTTTGATGGAAAAAACTTCTGTTTTCATTTTGTTTTTGTGAACTCAAATGCTAAAACTCTAACCGATGCCTCTTTTTCTCATTCCAGGCATTGTTCTTTTGACTTTATTTTTGAAACATTTCGACTTTATTTTCAAAATATTTTGACTTTATTCTCGTAGTATTTCGACTTCATTCTCAAAACATAAAACATTTCAACTTTATTCTCTGTTGTCTTTATTCTCGGTTTTTATTTTATTTATTTTTTTACCTTTTTAACGTGTCACTAAAACATTGTAACTTTGTAATAATTTCACACTCCATTTTTTTTTTCTGAAACCCACCCAAACAAATCCAGTTTGATTTCCCAAGTGTTTAAGACATAGTTACGGCCTTCTTACAACCAAATGTTTTAAATGCTATATTTCCAATTTTGAAGTCATATGTTTGAGAAACAGACTCAAACTCAACTCATTATTGCCTCAACATCCATTCCACCAAAGCTTTAAAAAATGGTGCATGCAGTTTGATGGAAAAAACTTCTGTTTTCATTTTGTTTTTGTGAACTCAAATGCTAAAACTCTAACCGATGCCTCTTTTTCTCATTCCAGGCATTGTTCTTTCGACTTTATTCTCGAAACATTTCGACTTTATTTTCAAAATATTTCAGCTTTATTCTCATAGTATTTCGACTTCATTCTCAAAACATAAAACATTTCAACTTTATTCTCTGTTGTCTTTATTCTCGGTTTTTATTTAATTTATTTTTTTACCTTTTTAACGTGTCACTAAAACATTGTAACTTTGTAATAATTTCACACTCCATTTTTTTTTTTCTGAAACCCACCCAAACAAATCCAATTTCCCAAGTGTTTAAGACATAGTTACGGCATTTTTACAACCAAATGTTTTAAATGCTATATTTCCAATTTTGAAGTCATGTGTTTGAGAAACAGACCCAAACTCAACTCATCATTGCCTCAACATCCATTCCACCAAAGCTTATAAAAATGGTACATGCAGTTTGGTTGAAAAAACTTCTGTTTTCATTTTGTTTTTGTGAACTCAAATGCTAAAACTCTAATCAATGCCTCTTTTTCTCATTCCAGGCATTGTTCTTTCGACTTTATTTTTGAAACATTTCGACTTTATTTTCAAAATATTTTGACTTTATTCTAGTAGTATTTCGACTTTATTTTCAAAATATTTCAGCTTTATTCTCATAGTATTTCGACTTTATTCTCAAAACATAAAACATTTCAACTTTATTCTCTGTTGTCTTTATTGTCAGTTTTTATTTTATTTATTTTTTTACCTTTTTAACGTGTCACTGAAACATTGTAACTTTGTAATAATTTCACACTCCATTTTTTTTTCTGAAACCCACCCAAACAAATCCAGTTTGATTTCCCAAGTGTTTAAGACATAGTTACCGCCTTCTTACAACCAAATGTTTTAAATGCTATATTTCCAATTTTGAAGTCATATGTTTGAGAAACAGACTCAAACTCAACTCATTATTGCCTCAACATCCCTTCCACCAAAGCTTAAAAAAATGGTACATGTAGTTTGATGGAAAAGACTTCTGTTTTCATTTTGTTTTTGTGAACTCAAATGCTAAAACTCTAACCGATGCCTCTTTTTCTCATTCCAGGCATTGTTCTTTCGACTTTATTTTTGAAACATTTCGACTTTATTTTCAAAATATTTTGACTTTATTCTCGTAGTATTTCGACTTTATTTTCAAAATATTTTGACTTTATTCTCATAGTATTTCGACTTCATTCTCAAAACATAAAACATTTCAACTTTATTCTCTGTTGTCTTTATTCTCGGTTTTTATTTTATTTATTTTTTTACCTTTTTAACGTGTCACTAAAACATTGTAACTTTGTAATAATTTCACACTCCATTTTTTTTTTTCTGAAACCCACCCAAACAAATACAGTTTGATTTCCCAAGTGTTTAAGACATAGTTACGGCATTTTTACAACCAAATGTTTTAAATGCTATATTTCCAATTTTGAAGTCATATGTTTGAGAAACAGACCCAAACTCAACTCATCATTGCCTCAACATCCCTTCCACCAAAGCTTATAAAAATGGTACATGCAGTTTGGTTGAAAAAACTTCTGTTTTCATTTTGTTTTTGTGAACTCAAATGCTAAAACTCTAACCGATGCCTCTTTTTCTCATTCCAGGCATTGTTCTTTTGACTTTATTTTTGAAACATTTCGACTTTATTTTCAAAATATTTTGACTTTATTCTCGTAGTATTTCGACTTCATTCTCAAAACATAAAACATTTCAACTTTATTCTCTGTTGTCTTTATTCTCGGTTTTTATTTTATTTATTTTTTTACCTTTTTAACGTGTCACTAAAACATTGTAACTTTGTAATAATTTCACACTCCATTCTTTTTTTTCTGAAACCCACCCAAACAAATACAGTTTGATTTCCCAAGTGTTTAAGACATAGTTACGGCATTTTTACAACCAAATGTTTTAAATGCTATATTTTCAATTTTGAAGTCATATGTTTGAGAAACAGACTCAAACTCAACTCATTATTGCCTCAACATCCCTTCCACCAAAGCTTTAAAAAATGGTACATGCAGTTTGGTTGAAAAGACTTCTGTTTTCATTTTGTTTTTGTGAACTCAAATGCTAAAACTCTAACCGATGCCTCTTTTTCTCATTCCAGGCATTGTTCTTTTGACTTTATTTTTGAAACATTTCGACTTTATTTTCAAAATATTTCAGCTTTATTCTCATAGTATTTCGACTTCATTCTCAAAACATAAAACATTTCAACTTTATTCTCTGTTGTCTTTATTCTCGGTTTTTATTTTATTTATTTTTTTACCTTTTTAATGTGTCACTAAAACATTGTAACTTTGTAATAATTTCACACTCCATTTTTTTTTTTCTGAAACCCACCCAAACAAATCCAGTTTGATTTCCGAAGTGTTTAAGACATAGTTACGGCATTTTTACAACCAAATGTTTTAAATGCTATATTTCCAATTTTGAAGTCATATGTTTGAGAAACAGACCCAAACTCAACTCATCATTGCCTCAACATCCCTTCCACCAAAGCTTATAAAAATGGTACATGCAGTTTGGTTGAAAAAACTTCTGTTTTCATTTTGTTTTTGTGAACTCAAATGCTAAAACTCTAACCGATGCCTCTTTTTCTCATTCCAGGCATTGTTCTTTCGACTTTATTTTCGAAATATTTCAGCTTTATTCTCATAGTATTTCGACTTCATTCTCAAAACATAAAACATTTCAACTTTATTCTCTGTTGTCTTTATTCTCGGTTTTTATTTTATTTATTTTTTTACCTTTTTAACGTGTCACTGAAACATTGTAACTTTGTAATAATTTCACACTCCATTTTTTTTTTCTGAAACCCACCCAAACAAATCCAGTTTGATTTCCCAAGTGTTTAAGACATAGTTACCGCCTTCTTACAACCAAATGTTTTAAATGCTATATTTCCAATTATGAAGTCATATGTTTGAGAAACAGACTCAAACTCAACTCATTATTGCCTCAACATCCATTCCACCAAAGCTTTAAAAAATGGTGCATGTAGTTTGATGGAAAAGATGTAGATAAAGCTGCTGTTTTCATTTTGTCTTTGTGAACTCAAATGCTAAAACTCTAACCGATGTCTCTCTTTCTCATTCCAGGCATTGTTCTGGCAGACATCATCGAGAAGTACTTCGTCTCGCCGACGCTCTTCCGCGTCATCCGCTTGGCCCGAATCGGCCGCATCCTCCGCCTCATCCGCGGCGCGAAGGGCATCCGGACGTTGCTGTTCGCGTTAATGATGTCCCTCCCCGCGCTCTTCAACATCGGCCTGCTGCTCTTCCTCGTCATGTTCATCTACGCCATCTTCGGCATGGCCAACTTCGCCTACGTCAAGAAGCAAGGCGGCATCGACGACATGTTCAACTTCGAGACGTTCGGCAACAGCATGATCTGCCTTTTCCAAATCACAACATCCGCCGGATGGGATAATCTTCTCAGTCCCATCCTCAACAACTCTCCGGAGGAGTGCGACCCGGATGTTCCTCACACCGGGACGAACGTTCGCGGAAACTGCGGGAATCCTTCCGTGGGGATCACGTTCTTCGTAACCTACATTATCATATCCTTTCTCATCGTGGTGAACATGTACATCGCGATCATATTGGAGAACTTCAGCGTGGCGACCGAGGAGAGCACTGAGCCTCTGAGCGAGGACGATTTCGAGATGTTTTACGAAGTCTGGGAGAAGTTCGATCCGGAGGCGACGCAGTTTATCGAGTATTCAAAACTCTCGGATTTCGCCGACTCGCTCTCCGAGCCGCTCCGCATCGCCAAGCCCAATAAAATCAAACTGATTTCCATGGACCTTCCGATGGTGAGCGGCGACAAGATCCACTGTTTGGATATCCTCTTCGCGTTCACCAAACGCGTCCTCGGAGAGTCGGACGAAATGGACGCGCTCAAGCAGCAAATGGAGGAGAAGTTCATGATGGCGAACCCATCCAAGATCTCCTACGAGCCGATCACGACGACGCTGCGTCGCAAGCAAGAGGACGTCTCCGCTACCATGATTCAACGTGCGTATAGGAGGCATCTCTTGCGGCGACAGCTGAAACAAGCCTCGCTTCTTTACCGTCAACTCAACATGCCGGACGCTGACAAAGAAGGCGACAGCTCTCCGGAGAACGAAGGACTTATCGTTTCGATGATCATGGAGAATTACGGCACCGAAGTCGAGGTGACGGAAACTTTATCGGCAATTTCGTCTCCGCCGTCGTACGACAGCGTCACCAGAGCGACTAGCGAGCTTTTCCACGCTTTAATCCCGGACGCCGCCGCGAACACGGACCTCAGCGAACCTTTCACGGACCGAGATCGCGAGACGTTCCTGTGACGTTTCTTTTTGTTTACCGAATGTAACATAGACACAAAATCCTCGGAGGTTTTTGTAGACTCTTTTAATTTCTCTTGTGGTTCACGTTTGTTTGAATATACAAGGGGAAAGTCGCTCTTTGAAACATGCACACGTCAACCTTCACAGTTTGAATGCATGAATGAGAACCGTAGTCGCAGTCGTAGAGGACGTGCTCATCGTATATTAGGACGCAATTTTAATCCGAGTCTGCCTGACCGTAAGTTCATTAAAAGGTCTTACTTAAAGCGGCGAGATTCCTTTTAAGATTTGAGAAGACGTAGAAGAATCTATAGCGGTGCATTCGTGTTATAAACGTTCATACTTCACGGCGTTTTTTGGAAAGCATGACGATTACCTCTTTCGCTAGCGATGAAAAGGCAGTGAGTATTTGCACTTTCTGTTTCGCTCACGATGCTTTGTTTTTGCCATTTCGCTCGGTGTCGTTCCAAGGTGCGGATTTCGAGACTAGTAAAAGACAATCAGACATGCACCAGAAATGGTCGTTATCGCTTAAAACCTGTCTTTCTAGCGAACTATTGCACATGCTTCCTTTTCGACCGCGCGACACACATTTGTTTTCTATTGTGGAGTATTTATTTTGCATGTGGAAACTGCATGGTATGGAGGGGTAACGTGAACACTTTCTTTTTAAGGTTTTTTTGCACACTATACGTTCAGCAATAATTTGCTACATTTAGGAATAACACTAATGATATTTATTGGACTTAAAAACGTGTCAAAGTTTCTACTGTAACGGCCTCCAGCTGTAACTGTGGCTTATATTACTAGTGAAGATGATGATAGCACGTGTTTTTTCTATCTCAAACTGACATTAGAAGAGCTCAGTCCGCTCGGACGCGCCGCCGTTCGGGTTTGGGTTGGCGGGATTGGTGAAGGGCTGTTTTATGTAGCAATAGATCCCAAGTGTGCCTGCTAGAACTAAATCCTGTGTTTATAATTCATCTTTCTTCATGCGTTTCTTTTGGGTTTCGTAAATCATCAGCAGACTCACGGTTTACAGCGAACGCAAAATGTTCCATTGGCAAGGTGGTTTCGATCAGGAAATCCTAGTAAAAATACTACTTAGACAAAAAGATGACATCTAAACAAAACATTTTGCAATATATCATAACTATGGCTGTATATTAGTTGTGCGAATCAATTGTGATGCAAGCAAACCTCCTTTTAAAACCCAAATATCATTCGCTTATGGTGGTTTCTGTCAGGAAATCCCTACTATTTAGACATAAAGATGACATCTAAACACAAGATACTGTAAAGTTGGCTGTATATTAGTTGTACAAACTACAAGGGAATCCTCCAATGTTTGGCTAGTTCATCTGAATCAATTGTGATGCAAGCAAACCTCTGTCTAAAACCCAAAATGCATTCGCCTATGGTGGTTTCTATCTTGAAACCTTAGTAAAAACTACTTTTTAGACAAAAAGATGACATCCAAACACAATATTCTAAAATATGACAAAGATGGCTGTATATTAGTTGTACGAATCACTTGTGATGCAAGCAAACCTCGTTTTAAAACTCAAATATCATTCGCTTACGATGGTTTCTATCAGGAAATCTCAGTAATAAGTACTATTTAGAAATAAAGATGACATCTAAACACAACGTTCTGAAATATATCATAAAAATGGCTGTATATTAGTGGTATAAACTATAAGGGAATTGTTCAATGTTTGACTAGTTCATCTGAATCAATTTTGATGCAAGCAAACTGCTTTTCAAAACCCAAAAAGCATTTGCTTATGGAGGTTTCTATCTTGAAACCCCAGTAAAAACTACGTTTTAGACAAAATGATCAAATCTAAACACAAGATTCTGAAATATATTATAAAGATGGCTGTATATTAATGGTATAAACTATAAATTAATCGTCTAATGTTTGACTAATTCATCTGAATCAATTGTGATGCAGGCAAACCTCTTTTTAAAGCCCTTATGGTGGTTTCTTTCTTAAAATCCCTTTAAAAACTACTAAGACATGAAGATGACATCTAAACGCAACATTCTGAAATATATCATAAAGTCGGCTGTATATTAGTGCTATAAACTACAATAAAATCGTCCAATGTTTGACTAGTTTATCTGAATCAATTGTGATGCAAGCAAACCTCTGTCTAAAACCCAAAATGCATTCACCTATGGTGGTTTCTATCTCGAAACCTTAGTAAAAACTACTTTTTAGACAAAAAGATGACATCTAAACACAATATTTTGCAATATATCATAACTATGGCTGTATATTATTTGTACGAATCACTTGTGATGCAAGCAAACCTCGTTTTAAAACCCAAATATCATTCGCTTATGATGGTTTCTATCAGGAAATCCCAGTAATAAGTACTATTTAGACATAAAGATGACATCTAAACACAACGTTCTGAAATATATCATAAAAATGGCTGTATATTAGTGGTATAAACTATAAGGGAATTGTTCAATGTTTGACTAGTTCATCTGAATCAATTTTGATGCAAGCAAACTGCTTTTCAAAACCCAAAAAGCATTTGCTTATGGTGGTTTCTATCTTGAAACCCCAGTAAAAACTATGTTTTAGACAAAATGATCAAATCTAAACACAAGATTCTGAAATATATCATAAAGATGGCTGTATATTAATGGTATAAACTATAAATGAATCGTCTAATGTTTGACTAATTCATCTGAATCAATTGTGATGCAGGCAAACCTCTTTTTAAAGCCCTTATGATGGTTTCCTTCTTAAAATCCCTTTAAAAACTACTAAGACATGAAGATGACATCTAAACGCAACATTCTGAAATATATCATAAAGTTGGCTGTATATTAGTGCTATAAACTACAATAAAATCGTCCAACTAGTTTATCTGAATCAATTGTGATGCAAGCAAACCTCTTTTTAAAACTCAAAATTGAATTGGCTTATGGAGGTTTCTATCGGGGATCAAATTAATTATCTCTTCTTTTTTTTACATAAGCAAACTCTGAAGTGATTTCAGACTGCTTTAGTACCACAATTTCATTTTAAAACCTTCAAACTCAATACCTTCATGTGTCCGAAGTGTGCGTTTCTAAAACGCCGGTCGTGTCGTGCGACTGAGTGAATTGTAAATAAGCATCAGATGTCGCTGTGTACATTTACACAGATGAAATGGCTTCGCTCTGACTCAACGCGGCTTTAATTTACAGGAAATCCGATACGGTACCTGTGCAAACTACATTTACAGGCTTAAAAAAACCACAGAGGCTCAACGGCTGAAATAGACTGGGGCTCGGATAATTGTTAACATGATTATTCTGACATGAGCCTCACTGAAGGGCCTTTGTCGTTCGAGTATCTTAGTTCGAGGTTTGTTTGCATTACATTCGAACACTTGAACTTAATGTTACGGACCTTATTTAGATTGGATGCCGTGTTTAATTTGATGAAAATGAGCGTGTGAGGGCAACAAAGCTTTGTTAATTGTTTTCAAATTATCTAGAAAGATGTTGTGGCTTCTTAACAAATTATCAAATGCATTTCAAATTAACCCAGACGTTCAGTGTTGTTTATTAAGAAAGTATTTACTTAACATTGAAGAGATCAAATATTCCTTACTTGGATTTTATAAAAAAATTCAGTTTGGCTCAGAAACTGCTAGTTAATTTCACAAACGATTGCAAAAAAGGCAAGTATAATACTGCCCTACAAAGCAAAAAGGCAGTAACTACGCCGAGCGCAGAACTGAGAAAAATTACTTTAAAGTTATCCTGTCATCCAGCCTGTTATCCAATGTTAAAACCGTCCCGTGAGGATGCCGCAAAATCACACACATTTGAGGTAAGATATTTTGTCACATAACAAAGGATGCCTTGAATGTCATGAAAATGGTAATAACTAATTTTTGACCAAAAATGCAGTTACTGCCTTTTTGCTTTGTAGGGCAGAATAGAATTAAATATGGAAAACTGAAAGTTTTTTTTTTTTTTTTATAAAGTCTCTTCTGCTCTTGATCCAAAGTACAGCAAAAACAGTAAAAATATTTTACAATTTTACTATTTAAAATAACTGTTTTCTATTTGATTATATTTTAAAATGTAATTTATTCCTTTGATTTCAAAGCTGAATTTTTAGCATCATTACTAAAAATAAGCATTGCTCAAAAACATGTATTATTTTGTTGAAGTTGATTTTTTTTTCCAGGTTTTTTTAATGAACAGAAAGTTCAGAAGAACAGCATTTTTCTGAAATAGAAATGTAACATTATAAATGTCTTAATCATCAATTTAAAGCATCCTTGCTACATAAAAGTATTAATTTCTTTACCAAAATAAATAAATCTTTGGATCTTTCTATTCATCAAAGAATTGTAAAGATGTACTCAACTGTTTTAAAAAATAATAATATATAATAATAATGCATGTTTTTGAGCAGCAAATCAGCATATTAGAATTATTTCTGAAGGATCATGTGATACTTAAGGCTGGAGCAATGCTGCTGAAAATTCAGATTTGATCACAAAAATAAATAAAATTTTAAAGTATATTCAAATAAAAAGCAGTGAATTTAAATCGCAAAAACATTTCACAATTTTACCATTTTTGCATCAAATAAATGCAGACTTGGTGAGCAGAAGAGACCGTTCTTACACTAAAGACTGGAGTAATTCTGCTGAAAATTCAGGTTTGATCTAAAAAATAAATTACATTTTAAAACATATTCAGATAAAAAGCAGTGATTTTAAATAGTAAAAATATTTCACAATTTTCTGTATTTTTAAATCAATAAATGCAGACTTGGAGACGATAATCTTTTGACTGGTAGTGTGTCTCTGAACCATTATTATTTACTGTAAAAGTAGATTCTTTATTTCATTTGCACCAGATTAAATATGGCATCCATTGGAAAAAGCTTGAATATAATGTGTCCCAATGACAACAAAAATAAATTAATTAAACCCTCGTTTGACTAGATGTTTGATCCGATAGACATTTCCGGTCACATTTGTGTTTATTTTTTTAATTGTGAGTGATTCATCTTGAGAAAAACATTGAAATACTTTCCTCAAATGCTGATTTGTCCAATGTCCCCATCAAATCAATTGCACGTTAAGTTTTACTCGGATTGCAAAAGTAAAATGGCTTGCAAATGCAGTTTCACGTTCACAAATGTACTGCACATAAAAGCGAGGAAGGAGTTATTCCTGGACATAATTAGCGACATCTGGACTGTGTGTGATGAACTGCCTTTGGTCAAACTCTATTTGCACAGGAGCGGAGCCATACATTTGTCTGAAGGGTTTGCGTTGGTGTTTGTGAGATGCGCCCGTACTTCATGCCATGCAGTGCTGCTTTTCCGTCGGGGCCGTTGTTTGGCTTCCTGACGTGATGCTTTCGGACGGCTCCTTCGCGGCGGAAGCGCAGCAGATTTGCCGTGACGTCGGGACGGAGATGCACGGCCTCCTTCTGTTCAGCTCACTTCTCTCTCCTCATCCGACAAAAGCCAAAGAGTCTTTCTGATTAGTGCAGACCGAGTCGTGACACGCTACAGCAATTACGTTTGGAATAAAACACACGGGCTCCGTTTCAAACCCTAGTGAGGCTACATAGACAGCTGACTACTGAGGGTGAATCTGAACACTCTGAGTTCAACTCAAAGGTTTATAATTCGCGAGGAAGAAAACCAAACAAAAACAGCACACTTTTAAATCATAAATGAAGGGTCAAAAGTTTGGCCTTTTTCTTAGTCAAAACCTTTTTAAACAGCCTAAATATTTAGACCGAACTTCAAGATTTTGTCTTCGTGACCCTGGACCACAAAACCAGTCCTAAGTAGCAAAAAAAAAAAAAACATAGTATGGGTCAAAATATGCATTTTTTCCGAAATACCAAAAGATATTAAATAAAGTTCATGTTGCATGAATATATTTAGTAAATGTATCAAAACTTAATTTTTGACTAATAATATGCATTGCTAGAACTTCATTTGGACAACTTTAAAGGTGATTTTCTCAGTATTTCGATTTTCCAATAGTTGCATCTCAACCAAATGTTGTTTTATTCTAACAAATCAATGCAAAGTTTATTTATTTAATACAAAAAATAGCTTTATAACTGGTTTTGTGGTCCATCTGAATTGCATATACATTTTTTATGTGTTTGGATTATGCATTTTAAACGTAAAGTACTAAACTTAATGTGATGCATATGCTGAAAGACATTGCTTTGAAATAAATTTCTGCTAATAGATTTCACAAGTAATTAATGGGTTGAATTAAACATGGAAGTCTGAAGTGGAAAAACAAATAATTTATTGTAAATTAAAAAAAAATTAAATACATTTTACAACTTCATTTTTTAATGTTTATTTTTCTCACAATGAACAGATTTATTTTATAATTTTAAGGAATTTAAATAAATGCATTTTGAAAATAAATTCATTTTAAATACACATTTTTATTTATTTATTTTGTATAAATAAAATCTGAACAAATATGTTGATTGGCAAATTTTATTTAAACGGTTACTTTTTTTATAATAATATATTTATTGTCTATTACATCTATTTAGTTGTATTTAAATAATCATATGAAACAGGTCAAATTTCATCACTAAAAATACTAAATAAATAAATCATTAAAAAATAATTTTACACTAATTTGTTAAAATCCGAGGAAATATGATGATTGTGTAAATTTAAGAAATGCATTATTTAAATTATTATTTGTTTTTTTAGTGCTGAAGTCTGGCCTGTTTCATATGATTATTTAAATAAAATTATTTATTTTTTTTACAGAATAAATTACATTTTCACAATCAACATATTTGTTTGGATTTTAATAAATGCATTTAACGCTTTTATTTTTATTTAGTTTATTTAGTGCTGAAATCTGACCTGTTTGAAATAGACAATAAATATATTAATAATTTAACCATGTTCATAATTTTTAAATGAATAAATACAAATTTCAGTCAACATATTTGTTCGGATTTTAAGAAATTTAAATAAATGCATTTAAGAAAATGAATTTTAAATTACGTATTTATTTATTTTGTATTTTTAGTGCTGAAATCTGACCTGTTTCATATGATTATTTAAATAAAATTAAATAGATGTAATAGACAATAATAACACTAAAAATACATTTTCACAATCAACATATTTGTTCAAATTTTTTTTTTTTTTTCATTTTTGCAAAAATGCATCACATTTTTTAAATGTTAAATCTATGTAATCCAAATGCATATTAATTTTAAATGCAATTAAAAATCATACTTTTTTTTTCAAAAGAGATGCTGTCTATGTAGGCCGTTCACGTTTTCAGGAGTTCAGATCATCTGATGTTATTAAATAATATTTGCTGCATCCTCAAGACAAAAGATGCAAAAAAAATGGCAAATGCACAATTTTCCAAATCTTTCAAAAAAGTGTGATTTACTTTATTAAGAGGCTCTAAAATAACAGGATTTCAGAAAAGATGGTTTGCATTAAATCTAGATCTGCTTTGTGCATTTAATGTGAAATCCGTGGGATGGAAACACGTTAAATCAAGCTGAAACTATTATCGCTGGCTGAAAGCATTGCATTAATTGAAATATTTAATTAACAAACAACAAAAGCAAGCGTTTCATTACTGAAATCCTGTCATTAAAATCTTGTGATCGGATCCCGTACGGTACCGAATGTACCTGGCGTCTGTCATCCATCGTCTTTCTTTTCTTTTCATGCATTGATGCTAAACTTCTGAATATAATGATTCATGCAGTATGTATTTTATCACCCACAAATTAAGCACAGGGAAATTTTTCTATCTACTGTTTGTTTGGAAACAATACCAATTTGTGCAATACAAGAGCATATGTCAGATATGGTAATTAAAAGGCATATTTTATCTATGCTTTATATAAATATATATATGAATATATATACATGTATGTAATGTAAAAAAAATATCAGTTATCTTGAAGCAAGTGTATTTTATAATGGTAGACTGCTGTATTTACTTGCTGTTTTTTTATTTAGATTTTTTTTGTAAGAAAAAAAAAAAAACTTCAAATGATCAACTCTTGTGAGATTTTGCGCCACCTGCGAGGATCTGGGATCGGGTTTGAAGCCGGATCCGTTAGCCAGTATAGATGACCAAACAGGTCCTGGGTCAGTTTTTTGGGGACCTGCTTTATCCTCAGAGTCTGAGGACGAGACGCCGTCTGGACATTTGCCCCTTCAATTAATTTGTGCCTGTTTATTTATTGAGGAGGATTTCTTTTGTACACTATTAGGACTTGCATGCGGCAGTATGAGACTTTCCTCCAAGCGTTTAAATTTGTGGATTCTCCCCTCCTTGTTTGGAAGTGACGCAAAGCTGAGGATGTGTTGGAAAGACCAGGAAAATGGGAACGCTCACTCTTTGAAACAGCGTTGTTGCCAATTAGAACACCATGTATATCAATAGTCAAATAAACAATAGGATTCATTCTCTTCGTCTTGGCTGCTCAATCATTTTGATGATGTTTTTATGCATAAAAATGCAATTTTTTTTTTCTTGATTAAAGCTTTAAAAAAAACTTTAAATAAGAAATAATTTAAACACTAATGCATGCATTAGCATTATTTTTTAAGATTTATTTAATCAAGATGTTTAAAATCCCATGAAATCAAGTTGTATTTTTGTCTTTTTTGTTTCTCTCCTTTTTTTTCTAGTTATTTATAGATTTTTATTTAAAAAAAAAAAATTTAATTGTTTTTCATTCATGCATTCATTAATGCATTAGTATGTTTAAATTATATATTCTTTAATTTAATTTAATTATTTAAGATTTATTTAATCAAGATGTTTAAAATTCCATGAAATCAAGTTGGATTTTTTGTTTTTTTGTTTTTTGGATTCTGGAAAAGTTTGATCAAATAAATTGTTAAAAGTTTTTTTTTTTAATTGAATTAAATAAGAAATACTTTAAACACACTAATGCATTAATGCATGCATGAATAAATAATAATTTAAATATCAAAGATTAAATCATTAGAAAAATAAAAATCAATAACTAAAGAAAAAAGAGAAGCACAAAAAAGGACACAATCTAACTTTGATTCCGTGGGATTTTAAACATCTTGATCAAATAAATCTAAAAAAAAAAATCTTGAGGCACTTTTTTGAGTTCAACCTTGAAGTCACATCATGTTTTTTTTACTTTGTTACTTGCTGATTTCCCAGATTTACAGGTTCCGGGTCAGTTTGTTGGAGACCTGCTTTATCCTCAGAGTCTGAGGACGAGACGCCGTCTGGACATTTGCCCCTCCAGTCATGTTTATTTATTGTGGAGGATTTCTTTTGTACACTATTAGGACTTGCATGTGGCAGTATGAGAGTGTAAATGGAAACTTTGACAATGTTTTTAGCAAACAGAAAATACACAGAAATGCATTGCATAAAAATGCAACTTTGGTTTCATGGGGTTTTAAACATCTTGATTAAACAAATCTTTAAAAACTAATCAAATGAAAGAATGCATGAATAAAAAAAAATAAATACATTGAAAAATCAATCAATAAAAAAGTTTTAAGTTACTTGTGGATTTTCTAGATTTACAGATTCCAAAAAAAGACAAAATTTTTGTGCCTTAAATCAGGATGTTGTTTTTTTTTATTATTGATTATTATTTTTTTTTAAATATTCTTTTATATATATATTTTTTTTTTTATTCATGCATTCATTGTGTTTAAATTATTTTTTTAAGATTTATTTGATCAAGATGTTTAAAATCCTATGAAATCAAAGCTGGATTTTTGTCCTTTTTGGGATTTTGTCCATAATTTTATCAAAATTATGAGATAAAATGTCGAAAATAATTAAGTCAATTACGAGAAAAAAGTTGAAATTATGAGATAAAAAAAAAAATCGAAATTATGACTTATAAATTAGAAATGACATGCTTAAGTCATAATTATGAGATACAAAGTCGAACTTACGAGATAAAAAAATCTAAATTATGAGATAAAATTTAAAAAATGATGACATGCTTAAATCATAATTATGAGATAAAAGTTGAAATTATGACTTAAAGTCAAAATTACGAGATTAAAAAAATCAAAATTATGAGATAAAAGGACAAAAATTATAACATTCTTATAAGTCATAATTACGAGATCAAAAAAATCTAAATTATCAGAAGTCAAAAATAAGTAATAATGAGATAAAAAGTTGAAATTTTGACTCAAAAAGTCGAAATGAGATAAAAAGTCAAAAATAATTAAGTAATAATGAGATAAAAATCGAAATTATGACTTATAAAGTCGAACTTATGACATGCTTAAATCATAATTACAAGATAAAAGGTTGAAATTATGATTACTAAGTCATAATTAAGAGATAAAAGTCAGAATTGTGACTTTAAAAGTCAAAATTATGAGATAAAAAGTCAAAAATATTTAAGCAATAATTACAAGATAAAAAGTTGAAATTATGACTTAAAAGGTCGAAATTATGAGATAAAAAGTCAAAAATAATTAAGCAATAATTACAAGATTGAAGTTGAAATTACGAGATAAAAAAAATCTAAATTTTGACTCAAAAAGTCATAATTATGAGACACAAACTCAAAATTACGAGATAAAAAGTTGAAATTATGACTTGAAAAGTCAAAATTACGAGATCAAAAAATCTAAATTATGAAATAAAAAGTAAAAAATGATAACATTCTTAAGTCATAATTACGAGATAAAAAAAAATCAAAATTATCAGATAAAAAGTAATAATGAGATAAAAAGTTGAAATAATCACTTTAAAAGTCGAAATTATGAGATTAAAAAAAAAAATCAAAATTTTGACTCAAAAAGTCAAATAATGAGATAAAAAGTCAAAAATAATTAAGTAATAATGAGATAAAAAAATCGAAATTATGACTTATAAAGTCGAAATTATGACATGCTTAAATCATAATTACAAGATAAAATGTTGATATATTATTATTATTATTATTCCATTAAGCCATTCTTAAAAACAAATAATAATAATAATAATAATATTAGAAAAAAAGTCAGATTTCCTCAGGTTAGTTCACTTAAAATACACATTAAATTGACACTAATATACATAAATAATTAAATAAAAATCAATGATCAATAAATTAATAAATACATTTAAAAAATAAAGAAACCAACAAAAAAGTCATTTTTGAGCATCTTGATATAAAGCACAATTTTGAGTTCAAACTTTAAGTTGTATTTCCCTTTTTTAAGTTATATATTGTAATATATATATATATATATATATATATATATATATATATATTGGAAAAAAAACACAGTTTTGAGTTCAGCAAGTCACATTACCTTTGACACATATGACACATTTGAACTTACCAGATCTTTATGTTAGTCAAATATGCAGTCATTCCTTAAAAAAAAAGGAAATAAATAAATATAATCCAAGGTTAATTCACTAAAGATATTTAACAAAAAAATCCATGAATAAATAAAAAAACAAACATAAATGATTAATCAATCAATCAATCAATCAATCAATACATATAATAAATAAATACCCCCCAAATAATAATTTTTAAGCATCTTGATATCAGGCACAATTTTGAGTTCAACATTTAAGTTGCATTGCCCTTTTTTGTTATTTGCTAATTTTCCAGATTTACAGATGCGTGTTTATCAATTTTTAAACGACTTGGCCAAAGAAATCTTTGAAAAATAATAACAATAAAAAATAAAAAATAAAAATAATAGAAAAACACCAATGCATCAGTGAATGCATGAATTAATAAATATCAACAATTACACTGCAAAAAAAAAAAAAAAAATGCTTTTCTTACTTAGATTTTTTTGTCTTGTTTCCAGCCAAAATATCTAAAAATTCCAAAATAAAGATGAGACAAAAATATTTGTCTTGTTTTCAGAAAAATAATCTTGTTTTCTGTTTGAAATAAGATTATTTTTCTTATCCCATTGGCAGATCATTTTGATCGTTTCAAGCAAAAACTCACTTCATTTTGACTTGTCTTTTCTTAAATCAAGAAGGATTTTCTAGACGAGTAAAAATTATTTTGTTTTCTTAAAAAACAAGTCAAAATGAAGTGAGTTTTTGCTTGAAACGATCAAAATGATCTGCCACTGGGATAAGAAAAATAATCTAATTTCAAACAGAAAACAAGATTATTTTTCTGAAAACAAGACAATGTTTTTTCTCATCTTTAATTTAATATTTAATATGAATATTTTGGCTGGAAACAAGACAAAAAAGCATTTTTGCAGTGTAAGGCACAAGAGGTTTATCAAATAAACAGTCATTCCTTAAAAATAAATACATCTAACTTTTTTTAAGGAGATTTTTAGACCACTTGATCAAAATAAATATAATGTAAATAATAAAAACACTCAAAATAACATCTTAGTTTTAGCACAAGTTTTCAGTCTTGTGAAAAGTCACAAAACTCCAACTTTTATTTTGAAGTGTCTTGATCAAAGGCACAATTTTAAACTCAACTTTTGAAGTGTCACATCACCACTTATTGTTACTTTTAATTTTCCAGATTTGCATATTGTGTGTACTGTGTTCACTTAAGCCACGCATAAAAATGACATTGAATGACATGGGACTTTGAAATGTCTTGATCAAATACAGCTAAAGAAATAAATAAAGACACTAATGGTGTTACTTTAAGTGTTGAAATGAACCGGTTCACCTGAATGAATCACACGGCTGGATTTCTAAAGTGTTAAATGACAGAAGAGTCATTTCCGTGACATTAAGGCATCAAAAGTTGACATGTGACAGAAAAACTCTTTCATTTTGAAGACTTTAAGTTCAACCTTTGACACATATGACACATTTGAACTTACCAGATCTTTAATCAGCAAGTCACAGTCCATTTTGTGTGTGTTTATTAAATATGTGTCTTTCTTTTAACATATAGATATTTCACTTAAGCCACATATAAAAACAGCTGAATGTCACTAAATACAAAATATCAAAGCTACTGGCATTTATTTTCAAATAAATAACTCTATTTGAGTTATCTTTACTCATTTTGAGATACTATTATTTTGTTAACATTCATTAAATCTTAGTTTTCACAGCTGTCTAATATTTCCACAAATCAATAGATAGAAAAAAAGTAACAAAAAAATAACAAATTATCAGCAGCTATCAAAGGAAAAAAATACACACACAAAAAGTTATTAAAAAAAAAGAAATCATAACAATATTAATGAAAAAATAATCATTTTTGTAACTCTCTATTTTTTTCAACATAGTGATACTTTGACATTTCCAATACATTTCACTGTAAGAACAAAACATAACAAACAACAATATTATTATTATTAATAATAATAATAAATCAATTGGACATAATAAATAACACATTTAATTACAAAAAAGTTATTAAAATCTTTTTAAAAAATTCAAATACATTTCACTGTACAAACAAAACAAAACAAACAATAATATTAATAATAGTAATCATTTAAAAAATCAATTGTATATAATTTTTTTCATAAATAAATAATACATATAATTACAAAAAAAGTTATTAAATCTTAAAAAAATATATTTCCAATACATTTCACTGTAAAAACTAAACAAACAATAATATTAATAATAATAATCCAACGTAAATAAATATCAATTCAATTCTATATTTAAATAATTTCATTTAATTTAACTTGTGTGTAAAAACTGAAATAAGAATGAATTAAAAATACATTAATATTTTATTAAAAATAATCATAAAATAACACTTAAGAATGACAGAACCACACGTCAAATTTGCACTTTAACTTAAATTGTAATGAAAAAAAATTAAAAATAAAACCATAAGGATTTTAAAATAAAATTCAATTATATATTTAAATAATTTGATTTTATTTCATTTCATTCAACTCGTGTGAAACAAAAGAAATATGAAATAATTAATTAAAAATACATTCAAATTTTATAAAATATAAAAAGAAAAACAAAACAATAATATATATTTTTTAAATTTCCATTAATTCATCAAAATAATAATAATAATAACGATAATAATAATAATAATTATTATTATTAACATATAATTACAAAGAAACTGTGATTTTTTTAAAGGTAGAAAGACTGATAAGTATTTCTCATCATCATTCCTCGGTATCATTTTTTCTTTTAATTATTGTTTTTAATTCTCTATTCTTGCTCATATTAATAAAATATAACACATATGTTTAACACTTAATGCAATCTGATGTTTTCAATGCGTGAATACAAACATATGCTTTACATTTTATTATAAACCATTACAATTCTTGCAGGGAAAACAATCTTTTATGTCAGGTTTATGATTACCAAAACCCATTAAACCCCTTTTACAGCCATTAAAAATCACCAAACGCAATTTAAAGTCATTATTTGATCATTTTGTCAAAAACAACTCACAGGTTCAGTCTCTCTGGAACAAACTGACATTAAGCCATCACAGACTTTGATTTCATGGGCTTTAAGTGTCAAAAGTTTATTTTTAAAAGTTTATTTTCTGATCTCATCGGCAGACATTTTTACTTGTTTTAAGCATAAACTCACTTTAGGAAGAAAGAGATTGCAAGTCTCATTTACATAATTTATGCAGAGCTCATGGAATACCTCATTCTGATTGGTCACTGGTGGCATTCTATATTCAAATGACCAACACAGTTCCTACATCTCTTTCACTTTCAACTCTTATGAAAGGGGGCAACGAAACTCATTTACATCATTTGTGCAGAGCTCATGGAATACTTCTTTCTGATTGGTCCGTGATTTCATTCTGTATTCAGAAGCATGATTTATGTCAGTGTTGTTGTTATAATAAAATGTTTTTGTGGAAACTGTGATACATTTTATTTTTTAGAATTCACAAAAAAATAAAGAAATAAAAATTAATAGAAAATATTAATTAAAAATATTAATTAAATAATATATATATATTAAATATAAAAAAAAAATCTAAATAAATAACTATTAAAAATGACAAAAACACACACCAAATTTGTTAAAATTAAAAAGAAATAAAATATTTATGAAAAATTATATTAATTGATTAGATGGCAAAAAATTCAAATGCTTTGGCAAGTGAAAATAAGTTTAGATTTAAATGACTACATTTACAAAAACAATCTAAGAAAAAAAAAATTCTATATAAATTTTTTTTATATATAAAATATTAATTAAATAATATATATCAAATATTAAAAGAAAACATAAAATATAAAAAATATTAAAAATGACAAAAAAAAAACACCAAATTTGAAAAACTTTAAAATAAAAATAACCAAAAAAATTTATGAAAAAAATTATATGAATTGAAAATTAGATGGGGAAAAAATGCTTTGGCAACTGAAAATAAGTTTAGGTTGAAATTTACTGAAAATTTAAAGAAAAAAATAAATAAATATATATATATATTAATTTTTTTATATATAAATATATTATTTCAATAATATAAAATAATCATAAAATATATGTATTTTAGTATTACATTTATTAAACATTTAAGAAAAAAACTATATTATTTATTATATATAAAAATATTAATTAAATAATATGTCAAATATAAAAAAATAAATATTAAATATTAAAAATATGTTAAAAATGACAAAAACACAACAAATTTTTAAAACGTTACAATAAAAAAACTAAATGAAATAAATAAAATAAAATATTTATGAAAAAATGATACTTTTAGATTAAAAAAAAATTAAAATGCTTTGGCAACTAAAAATAAGTTTAGGTTGAATTACTAAATTTACTTAATTTAAGAAAAAAAATAGAAAATATTCTATAATAATATTTTATATATAACCACAAAAAATATTTTCTTATTCAAATAATAACTGAAATGAAATTTTCACTATTTGATCAAAATACTGTATATGATACTGTATAAATGTGAAATATTTTTATGATTTGAAATACTTGTTTTCCATGTGAATATCGGTTCAAATGTAATTTATTTCTGCGATCAAAGTTGAATTTTCAGCATCCTTACTGCAGTCTTCACTGTCACATCACACTTCAGAAATCATTCTAATATGCTGATTATAATATTTTTGTGGAAAACGTGATACATTTTATTTTTTAGGATTCACAAAAAATCTAAAAATAAATCACAGAAAAATAAGTTTAGGTTGAAGTACTAAATTTACCCAAAAAAATTAAAGAAACAAAAAATAATATTAAATATTCTATATAATTTTTTTATATAAAAAATATTAATTATATATATATATATATATATATATATATCAAAGATAAAAAAGTCATAAATTTATCATTAAAAATACAAAAATAAAAATTATTTATGAAAAACATAAGTTTAGGTTGAAGTACTAAATTTATATAAAAAAAATAAAATAAAGAAAAAAATGTCTATATAAAATTTTATAAATAAAAAATATTAATTGAATAAAATATATCAAATATAAAAAGATTAACATAAAATATATATAAAAAAAAAATTAAATGACAAAACCACACACCAAATTTGTAAACTTAAAATATTTATGAAAAAAAAAATTTAATTAAATATATTATATGCTTTGGCAACTGAAAATAAGTTTTATTATTAATTAAATAATATATATCAATAAAAAAATCATAAAATATAAATAAAAAATTACACCAGATTTTTTAAATGTTTTGGCAAATCAAAATAAGTTTAGGATGAAGTACTACATTTACTAAAAAAATATATATATATATTTCATCAAAATACTGCAAAAATGTAAAATATTTTTTTGATTGAAAATACTTGTTGGATGTGAATATCCATTAAAATCTAATTTATTTCTGTGATCAAAGTTGAATTTTCTGACTATGATATTTTTGTGGAAACCGTGATACATTTTATTTTTTAGGATTCACAGATGAATCTAAAGTTCAAAAAGAACAGCATTTATTGGACATAGAATGTTTGTAGCATAATAAATGATTTTACTGTCACTTTTGATCAATTGAATGCATCACTGCTGAATAAAAGTATTCATTTCTTATCCCAAACATTCTCAGACTAGTGTCGAGTCATAATCAGTGTGTTTGTCTTGTGGCTGTCGTAGTGTGTTAGCTCTCATTGTTTGGTGTCAGGCCGGATGCCAGATCCTCCACCTGCCCGCGGCCGTCAACAACAACAACATCACATCTGACTTTCCGCACGTTCACCGACTGCTAGAAGAACACAGAGGATACGACACAGGGTCAGAGATGATCCTATCTGTGTTAAAGATGAAGATTTACTCTTTCAGATCAACTACTGTACAATCATGATGCACAAACTCTTTATACAGAAATACAAAAGCATTAGGATCATTTGTGTAAACCTGATGTAAAATAAATAAGACTGAAATGAAAATACATTTTATAATACATTAATATTTTATCAAATTAAAAAAATCATAAAATAATAAAAAACGTTAAAAATGACAAAAACACCAAATTAGTACAACTTTTAAAAAATATATCTTCATTGAATATTAGATGGAAAAAATTTAATTCTTTGGTAACTGAAATAAAAAATAATATGAAATATTCTATATAAAATATTAATAAAATAATATATATCAATTATAAAAAAATAAAAAAAAAATAGGAAAAAATATAAATTACAACACAAACCAAGTTTATACAACTTAAAAAAATAATAATAAATAAATAAATAAATGATGAAAAAAATATATTCGAAAAAATTATATATTATATAATTATTATATATAATATAAAAAGAATATTAGATGGAAAAAAATTAAAATGATTTGGCAACTAAAAATAAGTTCACGTTAAAGTACTAAATTTACTATATATATATATATATACACACACACACACACACACACACACACATATATATATATATATATATAATTCAATAATATATGTCAAATATTAACAAGAATCATACATTTTTTTTATTAAAATGTCAAAAACACAAAAAAAATTGTAATACTTTAAAATAAAATAAAAATAAATTAAATATTTATGAACAAAATTATATTAATTGAATATTAGAAGGAAAAAAATAAAAATGCTTTGGCAACTGAAAAGAAGTTTAGGTTGAAGCACTAAATTTACTTAAAAATTAAAGAAAAAAAATTCTCTCTATCTCTCTCTCTCTCTATATGTTTTTTTTTTGTTTAACTGAATATTAGAAGGAAAAAAAATGCATTGGCAACTGAAAATAAGTTTAGTTTGAAGTACTATATTTTTCTTTAAAAAATTAAGAAAAAAACCAATATAAAATATTTTATATTACTATTTTTATATAGATAAACAAATATGAATTAAATAATATATATTAAATATAAAATAAAAAAAAAACATTAAAAATGACAAAAACACACTTTGTACAACTTGTAAAAAAAAATAAAAATAAAATATTTATATTTTCAAAACTTACAAAAAAATACAAAAATACCACTGATGGAAAAGATGCATGACACAATGTCAAATACATATTATAACATTCAAAAGGAAAACAATGTATGGCAAAAACTGTTGTTTTTCTGTTTTGTTTGTAGTGTGAGTGCAGGTCTGAGAGCAGGTTATTGATGCTTTCATGGCTCAGGTATGTGCTGTAATCTACTGTGTAGTGTTAACGTTTATTCCATTCAGCAGAACACTCCATCCATAAAAGCAGAAATGGGAAACCCGGAGAAAAGAGACTCGCTTAAAAGCATGAGCTCTGCCTCAAATATCTCTGTTCATCTGTAACGTGTCACGCTGACAATCAAAGCAAAAAATACTACAGTACTACCAGGTTTTTTGGCCATTTAGCAGATGCTTTAATTTCACCAACCGGCAAACTTCAGATTTTCTCTCAGCACTTTTGGACCATTTGTGTGCTGCATGCATCAGATGCGGGATGTGTCATCTCAGGCTTTTAGGAGAAAAAGACATTATTTTATGAGGAATATTTAAATGAATAATCAATACAGTTAAGGCTGAATGCACATTTACAAGTCAAACTTTCTGAACTTTCTAGAAGTCTAAAGTCACATTTTAAAGCATCTGAAAGCCTAAACGTTCTTGAGAAAACTTCTGTGTCACAAAAATGTAATAAAAAGTCGTCTAAGAGCATTTAGCTCTCAGGACATGAGAGGAAGCATTTAGTCATTTCTGAAGAAAATGTTCTGATGTAATGCATTTATGTGTATATATATATATATATATATATGTATGTATATATACACACACATACATACATATTTTTAATTTTTTTTAAATAAAACATTTATAATTTAAATCTCAATATTAATAAAGCTTAAATGTGGCAGAAAAAGCTTTCATTTTTAATTTAATAAAATTTAAGAATAAGGTTGCTTTAATAAATATAATAAAAAATAAATGTTGTACATACATACAGTACAGACCAAAGGTTCGGACACACCTTCTCATTGTACATTTTTCTGTTTATTAAAGTTTTTACTCTACATTTGTGCAGTTTTCAGTGGGTTAGTGATATTTTTTAAATATATATAAATTAATAAATAAATATTTTTTAAATGGGTTTTTATACAAAAACTGCTTTTTTTAATGAAAATTCACTTTATAAAAGACCCACATTTCTAACTTTAATTCATGGGGATAACATGGATAATTTCACATGGTTTAGTGAAAGATTTTTGCCCATCTTTTGGAAAATCCAGTTTTAAAAGTAAAAAAAAAAAAAACTTTTACCAGTAGGTGGCTGTATATATATATAAATATTATTTAAATCTTAATATTAATAAAGCATCTAAAAGCCTGAATGTGGCAGAAAAACTCCAATGTCCAAAAAAATAAATAATAATGTTGCTTTAATAAATATAATAAAAAATACATCTTAAATATAACATAATTTTTTTATATTATATTTGATAAAACACACAGTAATGTGGCAGATATACTAATAATGTTGCTTTAATAAATATGTAATAAAATATATATATACACACTGCCATTCAAATCAGATCATTACGATTTTTTATGTTTTTTTTTTTAAAGACGACTCTTATTCTCATTACGGCTGCATTTATTAGATTTTTTTGGAACTTGTGGTACTATATATTATATATTTATTGCTAATATAATTAATATAATTTTAAAAATTGTACATAATATAAATATTGATGTTATTAAAGCAATGTCATAATATAATTAAAAATAAAAAAAATTGACGATTGATTTTTATTGGAAAAAAAAAAAATATATATATATATATAAGAAAATCAAGGCTAATGAATGCTGCATTTATAATATTAATATCATAATATTTTTACAATTTAAAATGACAATTTTCTATTTTAATATACTTCCTGAACCATGGATTATTTATTTCTACTACTTTGGTGAACTTGTGATATTTTATATTTTATTTTAATATAATTCATATTTTAATATAATTTGTAAAATTACACATAATTAAAGTTATTAAAGCACCTAGAAACTCCCCATAAATTAAACAACAATAATTAATGCTGCAATAATGTATTTAATGAACAATAAATGTAATATTATATATATTTTAGTATCAAATGTCCAATGTTATACATAATATTATCTAATGTCCAAATAATAATAAATATTAACATAATTTTAACCTAATCAATAAGAATTTTACAGTAATATTGCAATTTCATTTTTTTTTATTTATATATTTGAAAAATAAATAAACATATTTATAAATATTACACATTTATATATATTTAATTTATATATATTATATTATATATATATTTTGTTTGTTTGTTTGTTTTTTTAATAAAACCAAGGCTAACGAAGGCTGCATTTATTTGACAAAAATACTGCAAAAAACTATCATAATGTGGAATCTTTTTAAAATGTTCT
>NC_133384.1:38316391-38342761 GCF_049309525.1 Garra rufa
ATAAAAATACATACAAAATAATAATATATAAATTGTTGTATAGCTATGGAAAAATAAATTCTCAATTTATAGTTAGGTGTTTGAGTAAAATGTAATTTAGATTTTATTTTTTGTTAGCAAATTATAACATTTCTTCCGAAATTTAAATAGAAATGTTGTTATTTGAAGCATTTTTGGACAATTGGTCAAAATAACAAAAAGATGCCATGTTTTCAGACATGTTTATATTCATTATAAGACAATATTATCAATAAAAATTATTCTTAATCATAACAACAACAACAAAGACCTTTGGTTATTTTGAATAATTGTCATTTTCTGCAAAATAAATAAATAAAAATAAACTAACAAAAAAGCTCTAAATGACCATATTTTTAGGAAGTAATATCACACAATATTCATTCAACATATATCATTATACGATTAAAAAAATATTAATATATGATAAAAAAATATATAATTTTTTTTCCACAGCTGTATATATTTCATACATTTTCATAATCAATATTTTTAATGTATGTTTAATATTTGGTTTATTTATATGCATATATATAGTTATGTATAATCTAAATATAAATAAAATATGTAATTATATATAATTGAACAATTTATATTATTACACATTTTTTATATGTTAAATATGTAGTTAAATTGTTTAGCGAAAAAAATGGAAATGTTCTTTTTTCGGTGAACCAATATGACTTAATAAATTATATATTGTTAGGTTATATATAGTTTATATTTTGTAATGTTCATTTATATTTTAAATTATATATAATAACAATAATAAAATCTGCAATTATTTACTAAGAAATATTTGTAAATATTATTGTATATTATTATATTACTATTATTATATGATGTGTGTGTATAGATATATATACATATACACACACACACACACACACACACACACACACACACATACATACTCTAACATATTATAAATATGACGTATATAAACCAAATATTACAATAATATTTCAAGTGCAACTTATTTTTATTATTATATTTTTTACATTTAAATATATATTTAATATGTATTATTATATTTTTATATTTTAATATTTGTATTTTTATTATTATATATTTAAATTATTATTACTATTGTTTTTGTTGTAAAAGGATATGAATATATAAATTATATACTGTTAGGTTATATATAGTTAATATTTTTTTATTTATATTTGAAATTATATATAATAACAATAATAAAATCTGCAATTATATACTAAGAAATATTTGTAAATATTATTTTATATTATTATATTACTATTATTATATGATGTGTGTATACACACACACACACACACACACACACACACACACACACACACACACACACACACACACACACACACACACACTCTAACATATTATAAATATGACGTATATAAACCAAATATTAGAATAATATTTCAAGTCCAACTTATTTTTATTATTATATTTTTTACATTTAAATATATATTTAATATTTATTATTATATTTTTATATTTTAATATTTAATATTTATTATATATTTAAATTATTATTACTATTGTTTTTGTTGTAAAAGGATATGAATATATAAATTATATACTGTTAGGTTATATATAGTTAATATTTTTTTATTTATATTAGAAATTATATATAATAACAATAATAAAATATGCAATTATATGCAAAGAAATATGTGTAAATATTTTCTATTATTATTAAAATTATTGTCGATTTCTATTTATATATTTATTTGTATATTATTTTTATATGATATATGCATACATATATTAAAAATAATATTAAATATACAATAGTGTGTATATATACACACACACACACACACACACACACACACACACACACACACACATATATATATATATATATAACATAAACCACATAACAGAATAATATAAGTGCATTCTACTTGCATGCAATGTTCCAATGTTTTAAGTGCAATGTAGATTTTATTATTATTATTATCCATTTTTAGATACATATATTATTATATAAATATTACATACAGTATAAGCCATAAAAGTTACAAGTTTTGCACTATATTCTAAGTGGAACTACTACAATCAAATGCACAAGGTCAAATGTAAATGTAAAGTAAGTTGTGTTGAGAATGAGGGAATGTATTTTTAGGCCAGGGTACAGTATAATGTGAGATGTTATAACCTCGCTGAAGTGAAAGTGCTGCTCTGGATCTCTGTCGGCGCGGTCGCCGTGAACCCGGTGTTTGGTGTACGGTTGCCATGGCAGCAGGTCCTGATGAGGTCCCCGGATACCGGGAGAGGAGGATGAGCCGGTGTTCCCGGCGGGATGAGCTGCCTCTGACCTACACAAACACACACAAGCACACCACAGATGAGCACACCTTATTTATCACACACGCTTATGTCTAAGCCGTCACGCGTCGCGGTAATTGCCGTCACATGAGTTTCTAATGAGTTTCTGGTTTCTCTCGCAGCAGGAAACGGATCGGCTAAACTCGCCGCGGTCAAACACGCCTGCTCAGCGCTTTTAATTTTACACCCCACAAAGGCCATTTTTCAGAGAGACGCATTCGGACGCAGGATCGCAGAATAAGCCGTCATTCTCATGACTCATGCGTTTGAGAGAATGAAAGCGCAGCTTGTGTTTTTCATCCTTACTCCACATTAGCAGCTGACGCTAACGCCGGCCGCGAACGCGTCACAAATCAAACGTACAGCAGGTGTGCACGCGCGCGCCATACATCAATTTAATTGGGCGAAACTGTCCTGCGCAGCAAGAAAAAAAGCTAAAGGATGGCACTTCATAAACAAGAGTCTTTCTGGCCTATTTTACATACGAAATAAAGATGAACAACAATTCAACATACTGTACGGCTCCATACTGTACTGAATGTACGGCACGTGACCTTTATAGGCGCACACGTGATCTATGATAGTGAGCTTCAGCCATCAGCATTGGTGATGTCATCAAACCACTTTTAAACTTTACTGTAAGTCATCTTTCAGCAAGACAGTGAGAATCCACATTGAAATGAACTAAAATGCAGCCAGAACGGCCTAGAAACCACTCAGAGCACTTTAGTAACCACATATCAACACCTTGGTAATGGGACACTAACCCTAACCCTTGGTAATCTACTAACCATATAGAAATACTCTGGTAACAGCAACCATATAGAAATAATCCAGCAACCATATAGAAATACTCTTGTAACCACCCAAACACTCGGGCAACCATATAGAAATATTCTAGTAACCACCCGAACACACTGGCAACCATTTAGAAATACTCTAGTACCATATAGAAATACTCTAGTTCCATATAGAGATACTTCAACAACAACCATATAGAAATACTATTGTACCATATAGAGATACTTCAGCAACAACAACCGTATAGAAATACTCTTGTACCATATAGAAATACTCTAGTAACCACAGAATACTCCAGCAAACAAATAGAAATACTCCAGCAACCACATACTCTAGCAACAACGCAAACACCCTAACAACTGCATAGAAATACTCTAGTACCATATACAGATATTTCAACAACAACGACCATATAGAAATACTCTAGTACCATATAGAGATACTTCAACAACAACAACCGTATAGAAATACTCTAGTACCATATAGAGATACTTCAACAACAACAACCATATAGAAATACTCTAGTACCATATAGAGATACTTCAAGAACAACCACCATATAGAAATACTCTAGTACCATATAGAGATACTTCAACAACAACCATATAGAAATACTCTAGTACCATATAGAAATACTTCAACAACAACAACCATATAGAAATACTCTAGTACCATATAGAAATACTTCAACAACAACAACCATATAGAAATACTCTAGTACCATATAGAGATACTTCAAGAACAACCACCATATAGAAATACAACCACCATATAGAAATACTCTAGTACCATATAGAGATACTTCAACAACAACCATATAGAAATACTCTAGTACCATATAGAAATACTTCAACAACAACAACCATATAGAAATACTCTAGTACCATATAGAGATACTTCAACAACAACAACCATATAGAAATACTCTAGTACCATATAGAAATACTTCAACAACCATATAGAAATACTCTAGTACCATATAGAAATACTTCAACAACAACAACGACCATATAGAAATACTCTAGTACCATATAGAGATACTTCAACAACAACAACAACAACCATATAGAAATACTCTAGTACCATATAGAGATACTTCAAGAACAACCACCATATAGAAATACTCAGTACCATATAGAGATACTTCAACAACAACAACCATATAGAAATAGTCCAGTACCATACAGATACTTCAGCAACAACGACCATGTAGAAATATTCCAGTACCATATAGAGATACTTCAGCAACAACGACAATATAGAAATACTTCAGTACCATATAGAGATACTTCAACAACAACAACCATATAGAAATACTCTAGTACCATATAGAAATACTTCAACAACCATATAGAAATACTCTAGTACCATATAGAAATACTTCAACAACAACAACGACCATATAGAAATACTCTAGTACCATATAGAGATACTTCAACAACAACAACAACCATATAGAAATACTCTAGTACCATATAGAGATACTTCAAGAACAACCACCATATAGAAATACTCAGTACCATATAGAGATACTTCAACAACAACAACCATATAGAAATAGTCCAGTACCATACAGATACTTCAGCAACAACGACCATGTAGAAATATTCCAGTACCATATAGAGATACTTCAGCAACAACGACCATGTAGAAATATTCCAGTACCATATAGAGATACTTCAGCAACAACGACAATATAGAAATACTTCAGTACCATATAGAGATACTTCAGCAACAACGACCATGTAGAAATATTCCAGTACCATATAGAGATACTTCAGCAACGACCATATAGAAATCCTCTAGTACCATATAGAGATACTTCAGCAACAACGACAATATAGAAATACTTCAGTACCATATAGAGATACTTCAGCAACAACGACCATGTAGAAATATTCCAGTACCATATAGAGATACTTCAGCAACGACCATATAGAAATACTCTAGTACCATATAGAGATACTTCAACAACAACAACCATATAGAAATACTCTAGTACCATATAGAGATACTTCAACAACAACAACCATATAGAAATACTCTAGTACCATATAGAGATACTTCAAGAACAACCACCATATAGAAATACTCTAGTACCATATATAGATACTTCAACAACAACCATATAGAAATACTCTAGTACCATATAGAAATACTTCAACAACAACAACAACAACAACAACAACAACAACAACAACAACCATATAGAAATACTCTAGTACCATATAGAAATACTTCAACAACAACAACCATATAGAAATACTCTAGTACCATATAGAGATACTTCAAGAACAACCACCATATAGAAATACTCTAGTACCATATAGAGATACTTCAACAACAACGACCATATAGAAATACTCCAGTACCATATAGAGATACTTCAACAACAACGACCATATAGAAATACTTCAACAACCATATAGAAATACTCTAGTACCATATAGAAATACTTCAACAACAACAACCATATAGAAATACTCTAGTACCATATAGAGATACTTCAAGAACAACCACCATATAGAAATACTCTAGTACCATATAGAGATACTTCAAGAACAACCACCATATAGAAATACTCTAGTACCATATAGAAATACTTCAACAACAACCATATAGAAATACTCTAGTACCATATAGAAATACTTCAACAACAACCATATAGAAATACTCTAGTACCATATAGAGATACTTCAACAACAACCATATAGAAATACTCTAGTACCATATAGAAATACTTCAACAACAACGACCATATAGAAATACTCCAGTACCATATAGAGATACTTCAGCAACAACGACCATATAGAAATACTCCAGTACCATATAGAGATACTTCAGCAACAACGACCATATAGAAATACTCCAGTACCATATAGAGATACTTCAGCAACGACCACATAGAAATACTCCAGTACCATAAAAAGATACTTCAACAACAACGACCATATAGAAATACTCCAGTACCATATAGAGATACTTCAGCAACGACGACCATATAGAAATACTCCAGTACCATATGAAGATACTTCAACAACAGCAACCATATAGAAACATACATGCTCTTCTTTCATGTTACACCTTCTCATACCAACACAGTACAATGGTAGAACAACAGTTCTCCAGTAATGACATCACTTGATCAGTAATGTTCAGCTGTACATGTGTGTGACTGATTAATATGTTTAATTCAGTACGGCAATGAGTGTGTTGAGCTCACAGCAACATCAGTGATGAATAAGAGCGGACACTGAGTCTGCAAATGAAGGCCAGTAGGTCAGTCTGAGGAGAAACAACACACTCACATCAGAATCTGTCAACATGAGACGAGACGAACCCATGTCCTTAAAAGACCCACAGCAGACTCCAGTCTGCACAGAGATGATGGGATTTTTCTAAATGGTCACATGAGGACAGAAATATAACAACAATAACACTAAAAGGCAGAAGTTAAACCTACTGACTGGAGAGAGCATTTGTGTGGCATTTTATTAATCTAGACACATTCAATTGATCAAAAGTTACAGTAAAGACATTTATAATGTCACAGAAGATTTCTATTTCAACTTTCTACTCATCTGTGAATCTTAAAAAATGAAATGTATCACGGTTTCCACAAAAATGTTTACCAGCACAACTGTTTTCAACATTGATAATAATCAGAATGTTTCTTGAGCAGCAAATCAGCCTTTTAAAAATGATTTCTGAAGGATCATGTGGCACTGAAGACTGGACTAATGATGCTAAAAATCATGCAATCATGCAAATCATGTTGCAATTCGGATATAAAAACTTGCAATTACAAGAAAAAATTGGTGAAAAACTTGCAATTGCAAGAATAAAGGCAAAATTGCATGATATAAACTCACAATTGCAAGAAGAAAAAGTCAGAATTATTGTGAGATATAAATGAGAGATATAAATTCATTTGGGTGATATAAACTTGCAAATAAAGTTGCAATTCTGAAAAATTAATACACCACATAATTTTACAATACATTCACAGTTATTTTAAATGATAATAATATTTCACATTTTTACAGCATTTTTTATCAAATAAATCCTGTCTTGGCGAGCAGAATATACTTAAAAATAATGGTGCTTTAAAAGGTTCTTTACAGCGATTCCATAGAAGAAGCATTTTTGGTTCCACAAAGAACCATTCAGTCAAAGGTTCTTTAAAGAACCATCTCTTTCTTACCTTTTTATAATCTAAAGAATGTTAAAGGATCTTTATGGAACCATTTAGACAAAAAAGGTTCTTCTATGGTATCGTGAAGCACCTTTATTTTTAAGAGTGTAAACAGAAGAGCATTTTATTAGTAGAAGTCATTCAATCATTAATATTTGCTGGTTATTCTGCAAATGCTTAACTACACCTATGAAGAAATAAGAAGCGCGACCTGTAAGCATCACTGAAGCACTGTTTGTACAAAAAAAGAAAAAGAAAAAAAATCAATGTTAATTTCTAGAACATGAAGTTCCGATTTGGCAAGCAAGAGAAAAATGTGCCGAGGAAGGTGACTTCCAGAAAACCGTAAAGTCTTTGGAGAGATTTTTCTCGGGGAGAGGAATATCTTACTAAAATTGCCATGTTGGCAAACAAACTTTGAATGTGAGTGGCTTGCAGAAAGTGCCGGGCGCTTGATCACTGTCTCGCTGCGGCACAGAACGCTGACGCAGCCGCCGCAGCCGGAGAGTCATGGGAGGTGAGTGTGAAAATAGCCCAGAGGAATCATGGGAGCTGTATTTCTCTGTGTGGAACTGGGTTAACAGCACGCGCGTTTGAACGCTACGACGGCGTACGGACAGCGGCGATTCTTCACCGAGCGAGCGTGATTTATCTGGACCGCGCTTTGAAAAACAAATCCTGCTAACTAATGTGTTATCTGTGCATTTACATACGCGTGGCCTTCAGCGCGACCCACATACTCAGATACTCAAGCCTATTCTCATGTGGGAATCCTTGTCAAAGCTAAACAGGACGCTTACGGTCTTTATACGCCGCTAGAGCTGGAGGTCGAGGGCTTTTGTGTGATTGAAGAGCATGATGTGCATCATCGTCTTCATCTTTAAGTAGATGGAGATGAAGGTCTGATTACAGACGGAGGTCAGATGTCAGCGGATGAAGGTCACATCAGCAACATCCCTGATTTCAGAAAACTAGTAATGCATAAATATAAAGCGGAAAACTCTCTTGAGTTATTACCTGCTGGATGATAGAACGGGAGCGTAGTGAAGGTCTTTTCATGTCAGACTGGAGAACTGCAAGAAACCAGCCAAAACATCTTAGCAAGCTTTTGTGAGAACAAGAAAGTATTGGGTGATATGAACTCAAAATAAAAAAAGTATTAATAATGGCATGATTGCGAGAATAAAGGGAGAGTTGCATGATACAAACTCGTAAATAAACTCACAATTGCAAGTAAAAAGTCAGAATTCAAGTTGCAATTCTGAGAAATAAAGTCAGAATTGCGTGATAAAAAAATCATTAAAAAAACTCGCAATTACCGAAAAATGTGTGATATAACTTGCAATTGCAATTTGTAATCGCAAGAACAAAAAGCCAGAATTATTGTGGCTATTATAACTGAAAATTGCGAGAATAAAGTTGTTATATGAACTTAGAAATAAAGTTGCAATTCTGAGAAATAAATTTGCAGTTACAAGAAAAAAAATTGCATGATATGAACTCGCAATTCCAAGAATGAAGGCAGAAGTGCGTGATAGAAACTCAGAAATAAAGTCGCAACTGTGAGAAGTTTCAATTATTGTGAGATATAAATTTGCACTTTTGTGAGGAAAAAATGGCTGAATTGGTTGATATAAACTCAAAATTACAAGAAAAAAGAAAGAATTAAATGACAAACTCAAAATTAAGGCAGAAATGCATTATATAAACTCAGAAATGAAATTGCAATTCTAAAAAAGAAAAAAAACGTACAAAACAATTGTAAGGCAGAATTGCATTTTTAGAAACCTGCATATAAACTCACAAATAAAGTTGCAATTCTGAGAAATAAAGTCAGAATTGTGAGAGATAAACTTGCAATTACAAAAAAATTGCATGATATAAACTCACAATTGTGAGAAAAAAGGCAGAATTGTGTGATAGAAACCTGCAAACTTAAATTAAATTATAAATTCAAAATAAAGTCAATTGTGAGAATAAAAAATCTGAATTACTTTAAACTAGCAACTGCAAAAAAAAAAAAAAAAAAAAACCGTTAGAATTGTGTGACAAACTCAAAATTGTGAAAATAAAGGCGGAACTGTATTATATAAACTCGGAGATAAAGTTGCTATTCTGAGAAATAAAGTCAGAATCGTAAGATATAAATTCGCAATTGTGAGAAAAAAGTCAGAATTATGCATTTATGCATTTCTGAGAAATAAAGTCAGAATTGCAAAATAAAAACTCGCAATTACTGAAAATTTTGATATAAACTTGCAATTGCAAGAATAAAGACAGAATTGCATAACAGAAACTCGCAATTGCAAAAAGTCTTTTGTGAGATATAAATTTGCAATGCAAAAAAATAAAAGAAATGGGTGATATAAACTTGCAAATAAAGTTGTGAAATAATATTATTAATATTTAAACAATTCTGTGAAATAAAGTCAGAATTGTGAGACAAACTTGAAACTGCAAGAAAAAGGAAGAATTGCATGATAAAAACAAGGTAGAATTTCTTCTAGAAACTAAAAATTGCTAATAAACTTACAACTCAAAATTGCGAGAGGAAAAAGTAGGAATTATTGTGTGATATAAACTTGCAACTGTGAGAAAAACATTAGGTTTGCTTGATATAAACTAAAAATTGCAAGAAAAAAAAGTCAGAATTGCATGATAGAAACTCACAAATAAAGTCACAAGATCAAATTGTGAGATAAGCCACAATTACCTTTTTTTTTTTAACAGTGGCGAAAACGGGCTTCCATAAAAATCAGCTCTGACAAATGCAAAAAAATAAAAAATAAAACACTGCAAAACTAAAGAGTTAATCGGACGTTGTGAATAATACAAATAAAACCATCTGATAAAATGCATAAATGTAAATTTAAAAAAAATGTTGATTTCTGCCTCTACTCTGGAGGTCATTGAGGTCACATATGCACACATGACCTCTGATCAAACATCTCACAAAGAGGTCACATGATCACAGGAATCAGCAGAAACGATCACCGCTGCAAAAAGAGAAGAAAAATCACATTTACACAGCAGATGTTTGTTATTCTCCAGGTAAACCAATGGAACTCCAGCGGTTGCTCTGCCGTGTCAGCAGCTGATCAGGAAGGAAAAGAAGTGACTGTAGAAAACAGTTTGTGCTGCTCAGGGCAGTGCTGATTATGTAATGCGTGCATGCGTGTTATTAATTGAAACAAGTCCACAGTAAATCACACACAGATAGAAGTGCTTACTTCAGTACAGCGTGTTTTCAGGTTAATTCCTCTGTACTAAGTATGCTGCGTTCTGCTGATGCATCAGCTGTAAAACTCTACATTTTCCCCAGACTGGAAAATAAAGCGTCACAGCTCTGTGCATTAGCTGTTAGCGCTCTGGTGCTAATCTGACAAGTACAACAGACTCAGACATCTCCTGTGTGTTTTACTGCGCCGCAATCTAAACGTCAAATGCAATTACATGCGACTCCTGTCAGGAAGTTCAGCGCATCTGCGGCGAGATGCGATACTGCGATGGCGGATTGAGTTTGTGGAGTCCTTCATCAGACCAGACAAAAGCCATTGATTTTAAGATCAAATCAAATCGCTCGTGCAAAACTAACAGCAACACCAACAGTGCTGGCTAGTAAGTAATCTAGACTACGTAATCAGATTACAGTTACTTTTTTATTGATTACATGATTCACACAATGGCAGGAAATTATCATTTAAATAAGTAATTTAAGAAAAATGTAAAAGTACTCTAAACTTAATCTAAATTACTTTACTGACTACAATTTCCATCATGTCATTTGTAATCAGTAACAGACGGCAGATTGTTAGTACTCTACCCAGAACTGATAACCAGTCAGTGTCTGTTACAGCTGTTCAAGTCTTAGTAATGATTTGATTAACTGATACAGCTCTGACAAACACAAATTAATATTCAGATTGAGTACAACTAGTATAATTTATTTTTAAATGATGAAAATGATAAATCATCTTAGCAACCACCTAGAAACCACCCAAACCATCTTAACAACCACCCAGAACATCTTAACAACTTAAATCATCTTAGCAACCGCCTAGAAACCACCCAAACCATCTTAGCAACCACCTAGAAACCACCCAAACCATCTTTGCAACCACCCAGAACATCTTAACAACTTAAATCATCTTAGCAACCGCCTAGAAACCACCCAAACCATCTTAGCAACCACCTAGAAACCTCCCAAACCATTTTTGCACCACCCAGAACATCTTAACATTTTAAACCATCTTAGCAACCACCTAGAAACCACCCAAGCCATCTTAACAACCACCCAGAATATCTTAACAACCACCCAGAACAACTTAACAACTTAAATCATCTTAGCAACCACCCAAACCATCTTAGCAACCACCTAGAAACCTCCCAAACCATCTTTGCACCACCCAGAACATCTTAACAACTTAAACCATCTTAGCAACCACCTAGAAACCACCCAAACCATCTTTGCAACCACCCAGAATATCTTAACAACTTAAACAATCTTAGCAACCACCTAGAAACCTCCCAAACCATCTTTGCACCACCCAGAACATCTTAACAACTTAAATCATCTTAGCAACCGCCTAGAAACCACCCAAACCATCTTTGCAACCACCCAGAATATCTTAACAACCACCCAGAACATCTTAACAACTTAAACCATCTTAGCAACCACCCAAACCATCTTAGCAACCACCTAGAAACCTCCCAAACCATCTTTGCAACACCCAGAACATCTTAACAACTTAAACCATCTTAGCAACCACCTAGAAACCACCCAAACCATCTTTGCAACCACCTAGAAACCTCCCAAACCATCTTTGCACCACCCAGAACATCTTAACATTTTAAACCATCTTAGCAACCACCTAGAAACCACCCAAGCCATCTTAACAACCACCCAGAATATCTTAACAACCACCCAGAACATCTTAACAACTTAAACCATCTTAGCAACCACCTAGAAACCACCCAAACCATCTTTGCAACCACCCAGAATATCTTAACAACTTAAACAATCTTAGCAACCACCTAGAAACCTCCCAAACCATCTTTGCACCACCCAGAACATCTTAACAACTTAAATCATCTTAGCAACCGCCTAGAAACCACCCAAACCATCTTTGCAACCACCCAGAATATCTTAACAACCACCCAGAACATCTTAACAACTTAAACCATCTTAGCAACCACCCAAACCATCTTAGCAACCACCTAGAAACCTCCCAAACCATCTTTGCAACACCCAGAACATCTTAACAACTTAAACCATCTTAGCAACCACCTAGAAACCACCCAAACCATCTTTGCAACCACCTAGAAACCTCCCAAACCATCTTTGCACCACCCAGAACATCTTAACATTTTAAACCATCTTAGCAACCACCTAGAAACCACCCAAGCCATCTTAACAACCACCCAGAATATCTTAACAACCACCCAGAACATCTTAACAACTTAAATCATCTTAGCAACCACCCAAACCATCTTAGCAACCACCTAGAAACCTCCCAAACCATCTTTGCACCACCCAGAACATCTTAAGAACTTAAACCATCTTAGCAACCACCTAGAAACCACCCAAACCATCTTTGCAACCACCCAGAATATCTTAACAACTTAAACAATCTTAGCAACCACCTAGAAACCTCCCAAACCATCTTTGCACCACCCAGAACATCTTAACAACTTAAATCATCTTAGCAACCGCCTAGAAACCACCCAAACCATCTTTGCAACCACCCAGAATATCTTAACAACCACCCAGAACATCTTAACAACTTAAACCATCTTAGCAACCACCCAAACCATCTTAGCAACCACCTAGAAACCTCCCAAACCATCTTTGCACCACCCAGAACATCTTAACAACTTAAACCATCTTAGCAACCACCTAGAAACCACCCAAACCATCTTTGCAACCACCCAGAATATCTTAACAACTTAAACCATCTTAGCAACCACCTAGAAACCTCCCAAACCATCTTTGCACCACCCAGAACATCTTAACAACTTAAATCATCTTAGCAACCGCCTAGAAACCACCCAAACCATCTTAGCAACTACCTAGAAACCACCCAAACCATCTTTGCAACCACCCAGAACATCTTAACAACTTAAATCATCTTAGCAACCGCCTAGAAACCACCCAAACCATCTTAGCAACCACCTAGAAACCTCCCAAACCATCTTTGCACCACCCAGAACATCTTAACAACTTAAACCATCTTAGCAACCACCCAAACCATCTTAGCAACCACATAGAAACCACCCAAATCATCTTTGCAACCACCCAGAATATCTTAACAACTTAAACCATCTTAGCAACCACCTAGAAACCACCCAGAACATCTTAACAACTTAAACCATCTTAGCAACCACCTAGAAACCACCCAGAACATCTTAACAACCACCCAGAAAATCTTAACAACTTAAACCATCTTAGCAACCACCTAGAAACCACCCAAACCATCTTAGCAACCACCTAGAAACCACCCAGAACATCTTTACAACTTAAACCATCTTAGCAACCACCTAGAAACCACCCAAGCCATCTTAGCAACCACCTAGAAACCACCCAAACCATCTTAGCAACCATCTAGAAACCACCCAGAAACAACCCAGAACATCTTAACAACCACCCAGAACATCTTAACAACTTAAACCATCTTAGCAACCACCTAGAAACCACCCAGAACATCTTAACAACCACCCAGAAAATCTTAACAACTTAAACCATCTTAGCAACCACCCAAACCATCTTAGCAACCACCTAGAAACCACCCAAACCATCTTTGCAACCACCCAGAAACCACCCAAACCATCTTTGCACCACCCAGAACATCTTAACAACTTAAACCATCTTAGCAACCACCCAAACCATCTTAGCAACCACCTAGAAACCACCCAAACCATCTTTGCAACCACCCAGAAATCACCAAAACCATCTTTGCACCACCCAGAACATCTTAACAACTTAAACCACCTTAGCAACCACCCAAACCATCTTAGCAACCACCTAGAAACCACCCAGAACATCTTTACAATTTAAACCATCTTAGCAACCACCTAGAAACCACCCAAGCCATCTTAGCAACCACCTAGAAACCACCCAAACCATCTTTGCACCACCCAGAACATCTTAACAACTTAAACCATCTTAGCAACCACCCAAACCATCTTAGCAACCACATAGAAACCACCCAAATCATCTTTGCAACCACCCAGAATATCTTAACAACTTAAACCATCTTAGCAACCACCTAGAAACCACCCAGAAAATCTTAACAACTTAAACCATCTTAGCAACCACCTAGAAACCACCCAAACCATCTTAGCAACCACCTAGAAACCACCCAGAACATCTTTACAACCACCCAGAAACCACCCAAACCATCTTTGCACCACCCAGAACATCTTAACAACTTAAACCATCTTAGCAACCACCCAAACCATCTTAGCAACCACATAGAAACCACCCAAATCATCTTTGCAACCACCCAGAATATCTTAACAACTTAAACCATCTTAGCAACCACCTAGAAACCACCCAGAACATCTTAACAACTTAAACCATCTTAGCAACCACCTAGAAACCACCCAGAACATCTTAACAACCACCCAGAAAATCTTAACAACTTAAACCATCTTAGCAACCACCTAGAAACCACCCAAACCATCTTAGCAACCACCTAGAAACCACCCAGAACATCTTTACAACTTAAACCATCTTAGCAACCACCTAGAAACCACCCAAGCCATCTTAGCAACCACCTAGAAACCACCCAAACCATCTTAGCAACCATCTAGAAACCACCCAGAACATCTTTACAACTTAAACCATCTTAGCAACCACCTAGAAACCACCCAAGCCATCTTAGCAACCACCTAGAAACCACCCAAACCATCTTAGCATCCACCTAGAAACCACCCAGAACATCTTTACAACTTAAACCATCTTAGCAACCACCTAGAAACCACCAAGCCATCTTAGCAACCACCCAGAAACCACCCAAACCATCTTTGCACCACCCAGAACATCTTAACAACTTAAACCATCTTAGCAACCACCCAAACCATCTTAGCAACCACATAGAAACCACCCAAACCATCTTTGCAACCACCCAGAATATCTTAACAACTTAAATCATCTTAGCAACCACCTAGAAACCACCCCAACCATCTTTGCAACCACCTAGAATATCTTAACAACTTAAACCATCTTAGCAACCACCCAAAACATCTTAGCAACCATCCAGAACAATTTATCACCCCAGACCATCTTAACAACAAACCAGTGTCACAATCAGGCGGGGTTGAGGAGTGGAGAGATGGAGGAGGAGAACCGGAGTAGATGGAAAATACAGTTTTATTAAACAAAACACAGAAACTAATACAAACAAACAAAAACCGGGAGCAAGCAATGATAACATGTAACAATACATCGACGGACACTGGGGAGTGAGCAGACACAGACTTTATACACAGAAACATGGGCGTGGTCACAAACAAGATAACGAGATGACGAGGGGGAAATACAAATATGGGCAATACTAAACCAAAAGGACTAAACCAAAAGGGGGAGAACAAGGACTAAACCAAATGAACTAGAAACAGAGGGGGAAAAACACTGGGAAAACAGAACAGAGACAGAACAGGACAAAACACAGACATGATCCTGACAACCAGAGCATCAACCACCCAGAATATCTTAACAACTTAAACCATCTTTGCAACCACCCAGAATATCTTAACAACCACCCAGAACATCTTAACAACTTAAAGGATAACTATTGCCAAAATGCAAACTGGGCTGTTTTTTTTTTTTTTATACTCTAAACGAGACAAACTTATATCTAAAAGCATAATTACGTTTTTGAGATTAACTGTGATTTCGTTTTGTGGTCAGTGGCCGGTGAATGGGAGTACCAGGGGCATGACTTTGAGCGCATCAAAATCGATATTTTTAGAACACTAAGAAGGCTCGACACACCATGAAACTTTGCTGGAAGTATCGCCTGGGTCTCTACACATGAACTCCAGCATTGAGAACATTGTTTGTGTACACAGAGATCACGGTCAATCTCAAAAACAGCTCGTTTGTCATAATTATGTATTTAGATATAAGTTTGTCTTGTTTACAGTAAAAAAAAAACAGCCCAGGCAATTATGGCAATAGTTATCCTTTAATGCCCCAGACAGAACATCTTAGCAACCTCTTAGCAACCACCCAGAATATATTAATGCCCCAGACCATCTTAGGAACACCCAGAACATTGTAGCAACCTCCTAGCAACCACCCAGAACATCTTAACAACACTCGCAAGCACCCAGAATATCGTAACAACCCAGATCATCTTAGCAACCTTCTAGCAATGGAAAAAAGAAAGAAAGAAAAAAAAAACAAGCAAATAAAATGTATTAAATGACTGAAATTACATATTTAGAATATTTAGAATTCATTCAATTATTGGTAGTAGTTACTGGTAAAAATTCCCAAATGGTCAAATAACATGACATTTCCAATAGTTATGATTAGACTATTTCCAAGCTTGTTCTGATATAACATCAATCTGTAAGAGCTCCGGATGATAAACAAATGTATGAAAGCAAAACAACTTCAACAAGCTAATGAGAAACACAAACCTTTATTCGTGAACAGATGTAAATATAACACTGAGTAACCAAATATTTCAAGTCAGTTTCAAACACTGTGATTGTGTGGCTGGTCCCACTGATGAATGTTTCATTAATGCTTAAGCAACAACAACAATAAAAAATAAACTAAAATAATCAGATAAAATACTGAAATACTTATACAAAATTCAACACTCTCATAGCTCTGGTTTCTTCTCACGCTCCTCTTTCTCTACTAGTTCTTGTTTCTTCTCCAGGTACAGGTTGCTCAGATATTCGTCAGGTGTGATGCCAGCATCTTTCAGCTCCGTCATGACCTTCTCCAGCCGTGCCGTCGTCCTGGCGCTCGCCACCTTTCGGCCGCTGATGTACAGCGTGAAGCGCTTGAAGTCCATGAGCTGACAGGAGTCCACGTCACACAGGTTCTTCAGCTCCTCGCGATGCTCCACCGCAGGGAAGAACGTCAGGCCAGACATGCGCTCCAGATCAGACAGACTCACCTGAAACTCCGTTAGCGGATGGTCGAAACCAAGCGGAGCGTTCGGGACAACAAACGCCCCGAGAGCAAGAGAGTCTGGAGATGAGTCTTTCTGTGCCAGGATGACTTTGTAGAGGTGAGTGGGAACAGCAACATCATCTTTCCCAATCAACTGAAATGTAAATTATAAACATTAGGAAGCAGTTATATATATATATATATATATATATATATATATATATATATATATAAAAATATGATATTTTTTATAAATTAAATATTAAAAAACACATTATATATTATTATAAATCAATAAAATGCATTTTTCTGCTTACCAAGAAGGCATTTATTTGATCAAATAGGCAGAAAAAAATGTCAAATATTATTATAATTTAAAATAACTACTTTCTATGTGAATCTATATTAAAATGTAATTTATTTCTGTGATCAAAGCAGAATTTTCAGCATCATGTATTAACATGAGGCTACTACGATAAAATGACTTTAATTATAATAAAATGTCTCTCCTGTCTATTCTGCTCACCAAGATCAAAAAATGCTGTCAAAATTTGAAATATTATTAGAATTTAAAACAACTGTTGCCTAAGGGAATATATTGCAAAATGTAATTTATTTCTGTGATTAAAGCTGAATTTTCAGCATCATTACTCCAGTCCTCAGTGTCACATGATGCTTCAGAGATCATTCTAATATGCTGATTATATATAAATAAATATAAGAATAATAATGAAAGATAAAAACAATAAAAAATAAAAAATATTTTATATGTAATAAATAAAATGTATATTTAATACATAATAATAAAATAAAAATACTGTTCCAAAAAATCCTTTAAATGGTAGAGTATATTAAAATAAATGAATTAATTAATGAATCATTTAATACAATATAACAATAATGATAATAATAAAAATAATAAAAGTACAATAAAAAATAAAATATATATTTATATGTAATTAATAAAATCAAAAACAAACTTTTGAATGGTAGAATATATTACAATAAATATAATATAATATAATATGATAATAGTAAAATAAAAAAAACAAAACAAAATATATTTTAATTAATATAATATCATTTTTAAATAACACATAAAATAAGGTAGAGTATATTAAAATAAATATAATATAATATAATTTAATAATAGTAAAAGTAAACACATTTGCGTTTACACAAATTCCCATCAGAGGCTCGCTCCCCGGAGACTGGCGTGTGTTTAGATGGAGGTAACGCGGCTTCTGTCTCGGCTCATTTGCGAGAGTCCTGAGCCTCGGGGCACCTGTCTGTGTCCATTTACACGCGCCTCAAAACCAAATCTGGCCCTCTGAAGCCAGCTGGAGCTCCGGACCCCCCTGAACCGAGACACAGAGTGTCACTTCTGTTATGTAAAACATCATTTAGATGCGGTTGTTAATATTATTATATAAAAGGTTAAGCGATGAGGGACGGTGCAGTTGGAAATTGTTGATTTAATGTGCGTTTGAGGTTCAAATGGAAATGCTGAGTATAGAGTTGAAGTGATTTTAAGTCAGACAGCTCATGAGTGATTTCTGGAGTTCAGCACATAAAAACTTATGAAGAGCAGCAGCGCCACCTACTGGACTTTTATTGGTATTACATTTGGATTTTTAAATGGACTTGAAGGTCAAAACCCTTCACTTAACAGAATAATCACGGAAAATGTGAGTAAAAAACAAACAGATCTTTGAGAAAATAAAATGTTTACGGCTTTAATCCGGAATGTTATTTTGCTTTAGGAATATGCTTTATTATGAAGACAAAATTTAATTAAAACTATAGTTTATATGTAATAATATACATATGTTATTACAGTCACTTCAATTTAATTTTTCCTTGATGAAGAAAAGCATAAAAAAATGAAGGGAAAAAAAAAATATATATATATAAAATACAAATAAATAAATATAATAAGAAGAACAATAAAACATTTTTTTATATGTAATTAATAAAATATAATTTATTTATATATGCAAAATATGTATATTTAATATAGAATAATAAAATATCATTATTATAAAAATTCCTAGTGACCCCAAACCTTTGAATGGTAGAGAATATTAAAATAAATCAATAAACAAGTGAATAAATAAATACAACATAAGAATAATAATAATAACTAAAGTAAAATAAAAACAATAAAAAACTATATATTTTTTATTCATAAAATATAATTTTTTAAATAATATGTAAAACATTTATGATTAAAAACCATAAAATACAATATTAAAAAAATCTGTTTTTATTTGTAGTTTTTATTATTATTGTTTTTTTAATTGTATTTTTAAATTAACTTTTCAAAACCCTTCACTTTACACAATAATCACGGAAAAAGTGAGGAAAACAAACACTTATTTGTGAAAATAAGGCTTTAATCCGTAATTTTAATTCCTTTAGGAATATGCTTTATTATGAAGAAAAAAATATTTAAAACAATTAGACAAAATTAAATAAAAAATACCGTTTATGCGCAAATAATCATATATATATAAAACACATCATAAAATATAATTATAATTATATTTAACTTAATAAAAAAACAAATATATATATTTTTTCTATTAATATAACTATTATTATTATTATTATTACTATTCTATGCTCCGTTTTCTTTATGAAATGATCTACTGACGTGTATGCATTATTTGCCTCTATTTTCTTTAATTTGATTTTGGAATATGCTTTACTAAAGAAAAGAAAAAAGCTATGAAATCAGACAAAATTACATTCGAATATAGGATTTTAATAAAGTTCTTGATTTATGCCTTAATAAAATAAAAATTATAATCCTTTAGTGTATGCATTTTTTTCTTAATTAAATTATCTACTAACGTTTTTGGTTTTTTGGCTTTATTTTTGCATGTTTTTTTCTGTATTATTTGCATTATTTGGTAACACACTTTACAAACTTACATAAAAGTGTAGGATTTTGAAGATATTCTTAATTCTTCCATGATGTGTGTATGAGTTACCTTTACTTTCTCATGTCATTTCCTACATTTTTTTCCTTATTTTTGCATTTGATGAAATAGTAAAGGTCAAAGGTGATTGTGCGCCCGGCTCACCTGATAGCAGACGGTTCTGCTGCCGTTGTCGCTGGACTGTGGCAAAAGCAGCGGTCCAGAAACGACCCACACGTCTCCGAATCTCTCCGTCAGTTCTCTGCAGTACATCTCCAGCCTGACAGAAACATCTGCACATGAGCATGGTGCACAAAAACACCTCAAACACAAGCCTCACCTCAAAAACAAACCTGTTCCAGAAGCCTGCGTTGTTCTCATAGTTCTGTGGGACGATGTTGGACAGATAGAAAGTCTCTGCCATCGCTTGCTGTCAGCAGAAATGATCAGATTCAGTCATTAGGATCTTGCAAAAACCCTTCAGTAAGACTTTCAGAAATAAGATATACAATACATCAGATATCACAGGAGCTATATGGAAGGATTTAATTAAATTAAAGCAGTCTAAATTAAATATTTCAATACAAATATATTCAATACAAATTACATAAACCATTTCACAAACTATGGGTGTATTTTTCTTTATGCTTTTATTCATTATTTTTATATGCTTATATTGATTGCATTTTTTTGATATATTCAATTTTGTGATACATTTTTATGAGATACAGTTTATTTCGAGGCATGTATTTAATTTCATATTTTAAGATGAGTGCATATGGTATTTTACGTCCTTTTTATTTTACACAAGGAAATAACAAATGTAAATGTACTTATTCATTTCTTTGCACTTTCCATAACGCATTTATTAATTTGATTTATTTCTTTTAGTATTTTAAATACCTCAATAAAGTTGAAGCGTATCTAAATATATATAATATATAGCATATCTATATATCTTAATATATCTATATATATATAATTTCTTCATTTATGCTTTAATTTCTTTGCAGTTTTATTTATGTTTTGGAACATTCTATAATTAATTAAATAATTTAATTTCTTTATTTTAGTATGTTAAATCGTCCCTTAAGTTGAAGCATTCTTATCTCTAAATAAATAAGTAACAGAAATTATATATATATACACACACACACACACACACACACATATATACATATATATATAATTTCTGTTACTTATTTATTTAGAGATAAGAATGCTTCAACTTAAGGAGGATATATATATATACAAACACACACACACTTATATTATTAATGATATATATTAATAATAATAATAAATATAAAATGAGTGCTATATCATATTTAATTCCTTCTTTATTTCTGATTTAATGCTTATGAATTCTACAATAAATTTTGTAATTTATTTATTTTATTTAAGTGTTAAATCCATATATATATATATATTATATATATATATATATATATATATATATATATATAAATGTGTGCTGTATAAATATGTAATTTCTTATTTATTTATGCTTTATTTATGATTTTCTTTGCAGTTTTATTTGTTTTGCACCATTCTATAATGAATTTAATTATTTAATTTTACTTTTAAATATTTTAGTCAGTTAAATCCCTCCAAAAAGCTGAAGTATGCTTATCTCTAAATTAATATATAATATAAATATATATTATATAAATACAAATACACACACACACATATATATATATATATATATATATATATATTATATATTATTCTTATTATTATCAATAATTATTATTAATAATAATATATATTTTATAATAATAATATTTAATAATAACAATATTCCTAATATGTTGAACCTCAGAGATCTTGTTGTCTCCAGCAGGAGCCATGTGTCCGCGGGACCATCCGCTGCGCAGGTAATCCTCGTTGCGGGCCGTGAAGAGCTCAGGGATGCTGGGATCGGGTTTGAACTTGCAGTGTTTTCTCTGGGCTTCACCTGTTTGGGAAAATCCCCAGAGTGAGTGTGAACGTCCAGCATCTGATGCGTCCCATCAAAAGACCAAACTCACCCAGTAACCTGTGAGAGGACAGGTGTTCTGCCACCCAGCGGGGCGTCCGCAGCGCCTGATCATACGACAGGATGTGGTTGATGTAGAATCGGTTCTCTGCGCCGGTTTGTGGCAGTCCGAAACGCTGGATGAGCCGATGGATGGAGCTTTCTGAAGATTCACACACAACAAACATCACTGTCAGTGTCTGATGCTGCTTTAAGGTAGTCTTTAATAAGTCAGAAATATTACTAAGTATAGAAAGGTTTCAGATCAATGGTTAATGTGCAGGCATATACTTACAATCCTTGCTAAACAGCAACTATTATTAAAAAAAAATAAATAAAAGTACATAAATAAATAAATGCATATCCTAAAAAATACAAATTTAATATTAAGATTTACATTTCATATGCTTGGTTTTTTTTTTGTTTTGATCATATTTTATTTTTTATTTGTATAGTTTTAAGGTTTTTTTTGGAAGCTTATTTTATAAAATTATATATTTATATACACATCATATGCTTGATTATTTTTCAGTCCACAAAATTCACATTTTGCATAATTTGATTATATATATATATATATATATATATATATATATATATATATATATATATATATATATATATATATATTTTTTTTTTTTTTTTTTTTAATTGTATAGTTTTAAGGTTTTTTTTCAGAAGCTTATTTTATAAAATTATATATTTATCTATTGATTTTGGAATGGGTTTAAAAACATTTCATATACTTGTTTTTTTTTTTCAGTCCATAAAATTCACTTTTGCATTAGTTTGATCATATTTAATGTAATTTTATTTATTTTTTAGTAGTATAGTTTTAAGGGTTTTGTTAAGAAACTTATTTTATAAAATTATATATTTATATATTGATTTTGGAAGGGTTTAAAACATACTTATTCATTTTTTATACTTAATATTAAATTTAAAATTTGCATGAATTTGATTTGATTAGATTTTTTATTTGTATAGTTTTACATGTTTTTTCAGAGGCCTATTTTGGAAAAAAATATTTATTTATATATAAACATTTCAAATACTTTTTTCAGTCCACAAAATTCACATTTACATGAGTTTTATCATATTGTGTTTTTATTTAATTTAATTTTTTTATTTGTATAAGTTTTTTTTTTTTTTTCTCCAGAAGCTTATTTGATCAAATTATATATTTATATATTGATTTTGGAAGGGGTTTAAAAACATTTCATATACTTGATTTTTTTTTTAGTCCACAAAATTCACATTTTTCACAAATTTGACTTGATTTATTATTTGTAATATTGATTTTGGAAGGGTTAAAAATCTATATCAATTAAATTTGTGTCTTTGGCAAGAACATTAAATTAAGCTATTATTATTCATTGTTTTTATTATTAATATTATTATTATTACTTTATGTGAGTAGTAAAAAAAAAAAAGACTTATTCGTTTAAAGAAAAAAAAGTTAATATAATATATAAAATAATCACCACTGATATCGTATTTTATTTTACTTTATAATATTTATGTATTTATTTATTTTTTGGAAGTTTATAAGATTATATATTTATACACTTATTTTGGAAGGGTTAAAAACCTATGTCAAGAGAAAACTGGCTTGAATAATAGAAATGTGTCAATTTCGAAATAAATTATGCAATAATTAGTGAAAATACTATAGGCACCAGATGTGGGATTTCAGCAAACCGATGTATAAATATTGTTTTTGGGGAAAACAGAAAACAAAAACAACAAAATAATAATTATAAAATAATTAATAAATAATTTTCCTGGCTAATAAAGAAATTAAAATGTATTCATTTACAGAAAACAAACTAAAAAGTTAAATAAATAAATAACTCACTGCTAATATTTAACGTTACTGATGTACCGTGTGACAACTTGCCCGGTCTCCTCTATATGTTTACGAATGTGCATGAACAAATAATAGAAGTATTTTTATAACTGTTAATTACAATATACTGTTTGCATGATCTCTTTATTACTCAGTAATGAATGTGTGAAGAACAGGGAAGTAGTTGTACCTTTGTCTGTTTTCTGCTCTTCATACAAATAAAGTTTGAGAGCTGCGACACCGGAAGCCGCGCCGAACACAAAGCCGCTGACGAACCTCACAGAAATCACATAAGACGCCATCAGCAAATATTATACTTAATTACTTTACATTAAACATCACATGAGAGACAGAAAAACACAAACACATGTGAGTCGGTGAAGGAGGGTTTGACTGAGTGAAGAGCGGAGAGTGAGCGAAGAACAGCAGAGCGCTTTCATCACAGCGCCGCTCAGCGGCCGAAACACAGAACAACAGCAGAATAAAAAACAATTGAATAAGGACGCTAAGGACATGTTATTTTTTTTTTTTTTTTGTGTCTTTAAAAAATTGTATTTAAGTTTTTAATTTTTTTTTATTTATTTGGTTAAAAATTAAATTTTATTTTTTATTATAATTTTTTTTAAAGAAAATCTCAACCTCCAAACAGTAACATTTTAACACATATCTAGCGACTACCAAATTGTCCCTAGAAATATTTTGATAAAAAAAAAAACAACTTAATTTTTATTAAAAACTAAAAAGTTATATAGTACAAAAAAAAAAGTGTTATTATAGTAAAAGTGTATTAACCATGTTTTGGCAACTTAACATTTGCAACTAAAATTTACATTAACATTATAAAATGTAATAATCATAATTATATATTGGTCAATTATATATATATATACAGCTTATTTACTTATGTTCATTTAGATATATTAAACTTATCTTTAATTTATTAAATAACATTTTTTATAATACAAATGCATTAATTTTATAATGGTATATACATTTAAATACATATTTATATACATCTTTTTTATAACAAGGGTTTTTTAATAGTAAATTCATATTAAATTAATATACATAAAATTACTAAATTAAAAAACAATATTAAAATGCATATGTGTGTTCATATTTAAAAAATAAAACATTTGAAATTAAAATGACTAAATATAAAAAATTGTACTAAATTGTACATATATATATATATATATATAATAAATTGTTATTATATTAAATTTGCAATTAATTTCAAATTTATATTTTAATAATACACAAAACGAATTAAAAAAGCATGATATAAAATGCATATATGTTCATATTTAAAAAATAAAAAACGAATTTGAAATTAAAATATAAAATATATATTAATTTTACTGAATTATATAATTAATATATAGATTGTGTCAATATATTAAATGTATAATTAATTTCAAATTTATATTTTAATTAAAAATATATATTAATTATACCCAATTATATACGTTTATATAACATTTTTATTTTAATTGTGATTTTATATTAATATTATGAATTATTAACAAACGCATATAAAAATAAAATAAAGAAATGTTGGATTATTAAGTTGATTAATCTATATAAAAAAACAATAATAATGAATATAAATTGGCAAACTCTTCGGTTTCAGAGACGACAGGAAGCTGAAATGATGCTTTATCAGTGTTTATTGTTTACTTTCATATACAAAAAGATAAAATTGAAATAATCCTTTCTAGTATTTCGTCTAGCGGTCGGGTTGTGTCTGTTTCACACTGGGCAAATACTACATTCATACTGGTTTATTCTGGCACCAATGCGGAGGAGAAACAGCCACAGTCTGATACTGAGCTCTAAAATGACCACAGGAAAAAGAACAGGATCCACTGCAAATCAAACAACTATGTCACAACGATCCTCTCCGCTCCTCACCGCAATACGACGGCTGTGGATTCACCAGGGCTTCTGATAGATAGAAAACTCTGACACTACTCTTCAGTCCGCTCTCTGTTTACATCTCGTCTTATACACATTTTTTTAGTATATTTCTGTTAAAATCAGTAGTACAAGCCATGTCTGTTCTACAGTTTCAGCTACACTAGTGAAAGATCACCTACAACATGTACAGTTCAC
>NC_133384.1:38343261-38374711 GCF_049309525.1 Garra rufa
TAATTACATTTAATTATTTAACTTTTATTGATTTATACAATTTTTTTTTATATTAACATATATATAGTTAGAGAGAGTTATCTTGATCCTAAAAATATGCAAAATATAATTTCAATTTTTTTCTTTTGGTTCTGGTGTGAAATATGTTTCTAACAAGTTTAATGAGATCCAAAAGTGTTAGAAGGCTGTAAATCAGGTGTAATTGGCACGACAAACTGGAGAAAACACTGGACTGTCTTTAGTGCATAATGAAGCGTGAGTGTATTGCATAAATCACGTCTGAGAACAGTCAGTCGAACGGCCCCCAACCACCTCCATATGATGCATAAAACAAACCCAAAGCCTTCATTTGATCCTAAAATACAGTGTGGCGATAACACGATAAACACACAAATACAATCAGCTAATGTCAAACATAATCAAAGCCTTTGGTTTTCCTCTGGCAGAAGGAATTTGGCTACATATCGTACGTTATTTCAAACGAAACGAGGTCAGTTCACGGAAACGCCACGAAGGCCTACGAGCACGCGAGCGAAGCTGGCCTGATGTGGATCTCAATGCCCAAAGGTCAGTCTACAGACTATTGCTGGAGATATTGCTTGCTACATCGTCTGAGCCGGTCGGAAACCATCCCAACTTTCCCGGTTAACCTGAAGAGAACGCAGTTTCCTGAAAGTATCGAGATGCAGAGGCGATTGAAGCCTACCCGTGATTGGCCAAGCGCTACTTTGGCACTTTGGGATTTTCGCCGTGCAAGAATCAGGCGTTGCAACGTTTCTAATGCTACGACATCGCAATCGAAAACAAATGAGACCAATGAATTTAAAAAAAAAAAAAAAAAATTTTTTTTTTTTTTTTTACATTTAAAATTTTTAAATTAATTAAATTAAATTAACAGTTGAGTCTGACATATTCCAAAAAAAATTATGAAAATTAAAAAAAAATGTCAAAGACGGATTTTCATTTAAACTCATGATTTATGGCACCAGAATTGATATCTTAAAGCTCTGAGCTGGGTTTGAGAGGAAGTCGAAGCGACCGCTGCAGTGCATCATGGGTACAGAGAGCAGAGAAATGGCACAAACGTTCGGGACACCGAACCTTCATCTGGCCCTGAAGATCTTTGTGAAATCGCCGGGAAAATTTGGCCGAGGTCATTTGGTAAACATTGGGTTCACAGTCAATTCTTAAAGGGACAGTTCATCTCAAAATGACTATTTTGTCATCAGACGGTAGCCATTGACTTTCATAATGTGGGGGGAAAAATACTGTACTGTTTGGTTTCAAAGATTATAAAAAATTTAATTTATTTTCAAATTTAAAAAAATATTTTGAAGAATGTTGGGAACCAGATGGCTGATGGTAGCCATTGACTTCCATAGTGTTGACAAAAATAAATAATAATAAAATAATACTATACTGTTTGGTTCCCAAGATTATAAAAAAAATTAAATCTCAAATATATTTTAAAATTTTAAAATAAAATATTTTGAAGAATGTTGCGAACCAGACGTCTGATGGTAGCCATTGACACGTCCATAGTATGAAAAATTTTATATATATATATATATATATATATATATATATGGAAGTCAATGGCTACCGTCAACTGTTTGGTTTCCATATTCCTTAAGAAAGATATTTTGGTTGCCAAAATTCTGCAAAAAAGGAATTTTGAAGAATGTTGGTAACCAGTTAACAGTAGCCATTGACTTTCATAGTATAAAAAAAATGGCTACTGTCAATTGTTTGGTTCCCAACATTCTTCAAAACAAGATATTTTGGTAAACAGCTGACGGTAGCCATTGACTTCTATAGTGGAAGACTGTGTCTTCAAAATAAGATATATTTGGTTACCAACATTTATCAAAAGATATTTTGATCAATGTTGATAACCAAACAGCTGACAGTAGCCATTAGCTTCCATAGTAAGGAAAATAAATAATATGAAAGTCAATGGCTACCGTCAACTGTTTGGTTACCAACAGTCTTCGAAATTAGATATTTTGGTTCCCAAGGTTCTTCAAAATAAGATATTTTGAAGACATTTTAAAGAATGTTGGTAATCAAACAGCTGATGATAGCCACTGACTTCCATAGTGTGAAAAAAATACTATGGAAGTCAATGGCTACTGTCAACTTGTTTACACCATTTTTCAAAATAAGATATTTTGAAGAAGATATTTTAAAGAATGTTGGTGATCAGCAGTCATTGACTTCTGTAGAATGGAAATAAAATACTATGGAAGTCAGTGGCTACCATCAACTCTTCGATTCCCAACATTCTTCAAAATAAGATATTTTGGTTGCCAAAATTCTTAAAAAAAGATATTCTGAAGAAGATATCTTGAAGAATGTCTGTAACCAAACAGTTGACGGTAACCATTGACTTTCATAGTAGGAAAAAAAAAAAAATATGAAAGTCAATGGCTACCGTCAACTCTTCGATTCCCAACATTCTTCAAAATAAGGTATTTTGGTTGTCAAAATTCTGCAAAAAGATATTCTGAAGATGATATTTTGAAGAATGTTGTTAACCAAACAGTTGACGGTAGCCATTGACTTTCATAGTAGAAAAAAAAAATCTATAGAAGTCAGTGGCTACCGTTAGGTTTTCAAATATTCAATCTAAATAAGATACACTGAAGGTTTTTTTTTTAAAGAATGTTGGTGACCCAACAGTTGACAGAAGCCATTGACTTCCATTGTATGAAAAAGAACGCACTATGGAAGTCAATGGCTACCGTCAATTGTTTGGCTCCCAATATTCTAAAATTCCAATATTCTTTAAAATAAGATACTTTGAAGATGATGAAGCAAAATATGTTATTTGGAACAATGTTTGTAACCAAACAGTTAACGGCAGCCATTGACTTCCATAGTATGGAAACAAAAATACTATGGAAGTCAATGGCTACCGTCAATTGCTTGGTTTGCAACATTGTTCAAATTAAAATATTTTGGTTTGCCAATATTCAATAAAATAAGATACACTGAAGAATATATTTGGAAGAATGTTGATGACCAAGCAATTGACGGTAGCCATTGACATCCATTGTATTTTTGTTTCCATACTTTGGAAGTCAATGGCTGCCTTTAACTGTTTGGTTACAAACACTGTTCCAAATAAAATATTTTGCTTCCCAATATTCACTAAAGAATATATTTGGAAGAATTTTGATGACCACTGATGGTAGCCATTGACTTCCACAATATGGAAAAACATACTATGGAAGCCAATGGGTACCAGCAACTTTTAGGTCTTCAAAAGGGTAAATAATGACAGAATTTTCATTTTTGGGTGAACGTCAATCCCTTTAAGGTTTCTTTCGACAGTTTCAATTTCGTCCCTCGTAACGTCGTACGAGGGGTACGTAAAAAATTGTGCAAGTAAAAACGGGGAAATACAATCAACTTTTTGGAAGAAGCGCCAAACGTCTAAGGTTCAATGTCCCGTGAAGTAAGAGACAGGAAGAATAAGAAGAATAATGCCCTGTTTCACTGATCGGCACGATTCTACAACTGTTTACAGCTATTTACATCATGGGTTTCTCTCGTTTATACAACAGAACTTGGTAGCACTTCTTTTTTTTTTTCTATTTTTTCTTCTTTTTACTTCTCCAAAACGTCTTCCCTAATCGTAAAAGCCAACTTACATCAAAATATACTTACTACAAGTCAACACAACTAACAAAATATATAACAGAAGTCAAACACGTAGAAAATCTGAGGTATTTCTGGTCTGAGGTGGTCTGTGGTTCATGAACAATATCTTTAACTTTTTTTTTTTTTTTTTGTCCTTTCACGACTAATTTTATTGTTTCGAGTTGCGCTCGTTTCGTCTCGGAAGCCTTTTGAATGTCTGGTGACGCGCGGTTGCATCTGAGGATGAACTTTACTGAGAAGATACAGAAAATATCACGACGTTTCATCCAAACAGCAGCAGCACTGTGGAAATTCACTCTTGAGTTATGGCATATGGAAATGTGGATTACTAGCCACTTTTAAGACAAAATAAATAGCATTCTTGTGTTTTTTTTTTCTTTTCTTGTCTTTGCTAAAGAGTCAAACGCCATCCGGTCCAAGTGAAGTTTGACGTTTTCTAATTTTTAGCCCCAAAGGTCAGATCTCAGATTTGGTCCCTGTTAGAAAGAGGTAATACATGAGGGGACCCGACCAAAACACACAAAACCAAACACTTCCTGGGTGAATCGCACAAAACTGGGTCATATTTCAGCTTCAAGTCAAAGGAAAAAATAAGAAATTGTATTTTGCTTTAGATTCTATTCAGATATTTTGTATTGTTTAACATTTTTAGAAAAATTAAGCACATTTTCCCCCCAAATTATATCTTATTTAATTTATAAACTGTTGTAGTATTTGCTGGACTGCCTAAACTGCCTAAATGTGGAAAAAATTAAAATAAATTTAGCATAAATTATTATATTTCAGTAATAATTATAAAAAATAAAAATGAGAATTTGGTAATAATAACAAAATTTAATGAAAATTTAGGGGTTATGTGTATATATATATATATATATATATAGAGAGAGAGAGAGAGAGAGAGAGAACAATGAAAATAAAATAAAAAATTTAAATAATAATAACAACATTTAATGAGAATTCTATGCATTACAGTCATGAGAATTTGGGGCTAAAAAATATAATTTTGGGAATTGAAAATGAAAAAAAAAAATAAAAAAAATGAAAAAAAAAAAAAAATGTATAAATATATCAATGCATTAGTAATGAGAATCTGGGACTAAAAATATAATATTGTGAATTGAGAACATTGAGTGTTGAAAACAAAAAAATAACAATACTAAATAATAAAATGTAAAAATATATCAATGCATTACAGTCATGAGAATTTGGGGCTAAACAAATATAACATTGAGAATTGATAACATTGGGAATTAAAAAAAAAAAGTACAAAAAAATAAAAAGTATAAATATATCAATGCATTACAGTCATGAGAATTTGGGGCTAAAAATATAATATTGAGAATCGAGAACATCGAGAATTAAAAACAATGAAAATTAAATAAAAAATAAAAAAGTAATCATAATAAAATGTAAAAATACATCAATGGGTCTCTTGAGAATTTGGGGGTAAAATATGTACGCATGTATATATATAATTTTTTTATTTTTTTGGACTACTTGTACTGATTTTTTTAAAATTATAATCAGAATTAATTATTATATAAGAAATGAGAACAGAGAATTGATAAAAATAAAAATAAATAAATAAAATATGCATTATGGTCATGAGAATTAGTGTAAAACATGTCTAAATTACCAGCATCAATAACTGTATTACAGTAATAAAATCAACACTGAAAATAATGAGAAGTACCAGAAATAAAAAGTAAATAATCTGAACGCTTTACGGTCATGTGAGAGAAAATGTGCTTAATGGTAACAATGTTGCAATTTAACAAAAATCATAATTCTCCTAAAAAGCCTGTAATTTTTTAAAACAAATATTATTTCTTATTTTCCTTTGATTTCAAGATGTTTTGACCCAGAATGTCACCCTTCTGAGTCCAGATGAGGATTCAATCCTAAACACATGTTGCATTATTACAAGAGAAACTAGACAGGAAAAACCAACTCTTACGTTGATAAGTTCAACTGACGTTCAACTTTTTTATGGTCTTTTTTCTCTTTTTCCAACAAACTCTCAGCAAACGCACACACTTTCACTCACAAACACTCACACGGTCTTGCATGTTTTAGTGTTAAATTCATCAGGGCACCGTTATATTTCTCTCTGTCCTATAATGATGTGGGAAAGGCAGTCGTGGACCCCTTGACACTGGATACCTGAGAAAGATTTCCGTACCAAACCTCCCATATTTCCACATGCAAGAGACTCCAGCCATATCCACTCCAGAAAAAGCCACGCAACCCGTTCACAGTCACCACCAAATAAAAACAAAACCAAAGAAAGAAAAGGAATCCGTCCGGTCGTCTTTTCCGTGTTCTTCGACACCCGTTAGTTCCGTAAAAGACACGTTTTCCCTAATTTTTCAGATAGCACACTGTCGGAAAAAACCGAGAAAGAGAAATACAAAAAAGAAGTGAAATCCCGCAAGGAGGTCGGTTTGCGCGTGTAACAGTCGTAATGATCCTCGCGGGCTTTTGCAGCACTGTTGAATCTTCAGATGAGCAGAAAAACCAGAAGAAGAAGAAAAAAAAAAGAGATGAATCAATGGAATCGGCAGAACTGAAACGTCAGCTGTCAGCATTCATTTGTCGGCACCTGAATGCGTTTTAAAAATCTTTTCGCGTTTGCTCTAATGATAAAAATACAGTAGAGAAGTGTGCTGGTAGTTACTGATCCGATCAGAAAAATAATAATAATAACAATAATAATAATAATAATAATAATAATAATAAAAAACGTTAGGATAAAATAGCAGCTGCTTTGATGTGGTTTGAGATTCACTGAGTTTGGAAAGACGAGGGTGGTTGCGTTCGCTCAGATGCTGGACTCTTTGGGCGGCAGGTCCACGTTGGTGAGCGAGGTCACCATGGAGAGCAGGCAGTCTGAGGTAGTGGCGCTGGTCAGGCGGCGGATCTGAGAGATTCGCTCCTCCACGCAGCCGGCCGACAGCCGCGCCTCCGCGTCGTGATCCCAGCACTCCTCGATCGTCTCGCACATCTGCGCCAGACCCTGAACGCAAACGCACAAACACTACATAAGCATCGGATTTTTGTCTCGTGGAAAGCTGTTTTAAATGAATTTACAATTAACTGAAATAAAGTAAATACATTTTTACAGCTTTCCAAAGCAACATTTTTCTTTTCTATTTAGATTAACTTGATTGTATTAAAACTAAAATGAATATTGATAAAAATATTGAAATAGAAAACTACATATATAAAGTATGGAAGCCCGTTTCCGCCAGGGCAGAAAAAAAATCCATGCCTTAAAAAGTCAAAAAAGTCGAAAAAAGTCATAATTATGAGATACAATATCTCATAATTATGACTTTTAAAGTCGAAATTATGAGATAAAAAGTCGAAATTATGACTCACATAAGTCGTAATTACGAGATAAAAAGTCATAATTACGAGATAAATCAAAATTATGACTTACTATGTCGAAATTATGACTTTAAAAGTCAATTATGAGATAAAAAGTCGAAATTGAGATAAAAAGTCGAAATTATGACTGACTTAAGTTGTAATTACGAGATAAAAAGTCGAAATAAGTTAAAAAGTCGAAATTTTGACTGACTTAAGTCATAATTATGAGATACAAAGTCGTAATTACGAGACAAAAAGTCGAAATTATGAGTTAAGTCGAAATTATGACTGACTTAAGTCATAATTACGAGATAAGTCGAAATTATGACTTACTATGTCGAAATTATGACTTTAAAAGTCATAATTATGAGATACAAAGTCGAAATTATGAGTTAAAAAGTCGAAATTATGACTGACTTAAATCATAATTATGAGATAAGTCGAAATTATGACTTACTATGTCGAAATTATGACTTTAAGTCAATTATGAGATACAAAGTCGAAATTATGAGTTAAAAAGTCGAAATTATGACTGACTTAAGTCGTAATTACGAGATAAAGTCGAAATTATGAGTTAAAAAGTCGAAATTATGACTGATTTAAGTCGTAATTACGAGATAAAAAGTCGAAATTATGAGTTAAAAAAATCGAAATTATGACTGACTTAAGTCATAATTTCGATTTATCTCGTAATTATGACTTAAGTCAGTCATAATTTCGATTTTTAAATTACGACGAAATTATTTATGTCGAAATTATGACTTTAAAAGTCATAATTATGAGATACAAAGTCGAAATTATGAGATAAAAAGTCAAAATTATGACTGACTTAAGTCGTAATTACGAGATAAAAAGTCGAAATTATGACTGACTTAAGTCATAATTACGAGATAAATCAAAATTATGACTTACTATGTCGAAATTATGACTTTAAAAGTCATAATTATGAGATACAAAGTCGAAATTATGAGATAAAAAGTTGAAATTATGACTGACTTAAGTCATAATTACGAGATAAAAAGTCGAAATTATGAGATAAAAAGTTGAAATTATGACTGACTTAAGTCATAATTACGAGATAAATCAAAATTATGACTTACTATGTCGAAATTATGACTTTAAAAGTCAATTATGAGATACAAAGTCGTAATAACGAGATAATAAGTCGAAATTATGACTTAAACACATTGATCACATGACCACTTGACGGCTTCCGTTTTGAATCAGATGATTCGCCATATGCCTTTGAAGTTCCGTTTCCAGGAGTGTATCTCGTAATTATGACTTAAGTCATAATTTCTACTTTTTAAAGCATGGATTTTTTTCTGACCTTTTCTGACTCCATAATAAAGTACGACAACAAACTAATAAAAATGACAAAATCACCAGAAAGCTGCAAAAACCTGTAAATAAAAACTATACTCTAAATAAAATAGGGTCAGGGTTATGTTAGGGTTAGATATTAATAAAAACAATAATAGTATCTCAATTATACCTAAAAAATGATGTTCCTGTGTGAACTTAAGTGTGAAAACTCTTAAATGTATAATTTTTGTAAATCTTAAATATGAAAACTCTTAAATTAATAAAAATAATAATAAAAAAAAGTCTGTTTCAAAATATTAATAAAAATTAAATTGATTTCTCACTTATACCTAAAAAATGCTGTTCCTGATTTTTCTTTATTGTTTTTAGCCATTTTAAAATTTAAATGTATAATTTTTAAATCTTAAATGTGAAAATACTAAAATGTAAAAATCAAAACTGTTTCAGAATATTAATAAAAACAATAATGATATCTTAATTATACCTGAACAACAATGTTCTTGAATATTTTAAGATTTTTGTTTATTGTTTTTATCCATTTTACATTTAAATGTTTCATTTTTAAAATCTTAAACTGGAAAACTCTAAAATTTGAAAATGTTTTGAAAGTATGATTTTGCATTCCACAGGAAGTGCAGTTTGTTATGGGTTTGGAAGCGGGTCACTCACTGAATGCTTGAGCCAGCAGTCCTTAAACACCGGCCGCATTTTCTTATGAACCACCACATCCTGAAGATCCTCCAGAGACGGATGCTGGCCGATCTCCTCCTCAAACGGCAGCATGTACTCATCTACAGGACCTGAGGGAACACAGCACACAAAGAACGTAAGTAGCTGGAACAGCAGTACGCAAGAGAAAGGGACGTCTTGAAAATGGGTAGAGCGCAGATGCTCAGAACTGACTATAAAAAATAAAAACTGACTCTATTAAAAAATAATTACACATTTTAGAATGACAAAAAAAAAGAATGAATACAAGTATATAAAAGATTTAATGAAAAAAATAAATAAACAACATTAAAATAAACCAAAATTAAATTAAAAAGTACAAAAATTACAAAATAACAAATTTAAGTAAATAAATTCAGTAAAAAACCTAAAATAAATATATCATAAAAACATAACATAAACAAACATAAAAGCATTAAAAACAGACAAAAATAAATGTATTAAAATAAATACACATTTTAAAATGACAAAACATTGAATGAATATAAGTATATAAAGTAAATAATAAAAAAAATAAAAAATAAAACTAAAAGAACAAAAAGTAAATAAATAAATTCACAAAAAAAATTAAATACATAAACATAATTAAAAACGAATTAAAACACAAATAAAAGAAACATTTTAAAATGATAAAATAATAAATACGAGTATAAGAAACAAATTAATTAAAAAAAAAATACATAAATAACATTAAAATAAACCAAAATGCAAAAAAACGAACAAACAAAAAACAAATAACAAAAATATAAGTAAATAAATTCAGGAAAAAACTAAAATAAAAATATTATCAACGTGTTAAAACAATAATAAAAAAGAAAAAACAGACAAACCAGACAAAAATAAACGTATTTAAAACATAAAAAATTAAAAATGACAAAAAAAATTAATGAATGACTTAAAGTACATAAAATAAATAATAAAACAAAAATAACAAAAATAAAACAAAATAAGAAAAAAAAAAAAACTAATATATTAAAATAAAAATATATTAAATGATTTGCTTAAAAACAAATATGGAAAAAAAGGAAAACAAATACATATAAATAAAATTAATTCACTAAAAATAAATTATAACAATTGTTTTTTATTAATTATTATAAAACAGTCCATTACAATCTAAAATGCGAGAAAAAAAAGAAATTAAGCATTTAAATAAAAATTTAAATAAAAATGTAAATAAAAATAAAAAGACTTTTGTGTGTGATGGAAATGAGCTATTAGTAACATTTAGTGGCCTATGAAACAATGAGGACAATCTCCAGGACAGACTGAAGCGTCTGCATTTTCTCACCGTCAGCGGCTTTGCAGCGCGACACCAGTTCCCAGAGCACCAGCCCCATGGCGTACATGTCTATCCTCAGGAAGGCGTCCCGCTGGAAGTTAATGGCCCCCTCCAGCACCTCCGGCGCCATGTAGCGGCGCGTCCCCACCTGACCGTGCGTGTCTCCCGGCGGCTTTCCCGGCTCGAACCGCACCGCCAGCCCAAAGTCCCCCACCACCGCCGACAGATCCGTCTTCAGCATCACGTTCTTGCTCTTGAAGTCTCTGTGGACGGATGCGTTCGCAGTCATTACTGCAATGATTACAGCGGTCTGTGGTTGAAGGCTGGGATGTTAGAGTCACCTGTGAGCGATGGCCGGTTTAGGACCTTCTCCTTTAGTGCGCGCCACGTCCTCGTGAAGATACGACAGACCGCACGCCATCGTCTCCGCGATGTGACACAGATCCGTCCAGCTCAGCGCGTTCCCCTTCAGGTAGTCCGTCAGCGAACCCTGATACATTCAATACATTACGAAACTATTCAGCAAACTCATGATTCAGTATTATATTTCAATAGCATTGTCTTTGACAATAATTAATTTTGTGAATACTTTTTTTTTTTTATATGTCCATATAGTTTTATTAGTTTTAGTTAGTTTAGTAAAAACAACAAAAAATAAAACATCATTTTAATATCTAGATTTTGTATATCTAATATATTTTTTTATATCTAATTTACATTTACTACTATATATACATAAAATATGACCAAAAAAAAAAAAAAAAATGACTATACATAAAATAAATTACTTAAAAATAAGAAGAAATTAAATGAATAAAATAAATAAATTCATATGAATAAAGTAAAGAAATACACTAAAAACAAAAATATAAATAGGTAAGAATTATTTAAAAATACATTTAAAATAAAATAAAATATAGAACAGACAAAATAAATGTATTATTAATTAATAAACAATTTAAAATACAACAAAAATAACATTAAAATAATAAAAAAATAAAATAATAAATTAATTAAAAACAAAAAGAAATTAAATGAAGAAAAATACATAAATTCATATGAATAAAGAAATACACAAAAATAAAAACATATATTTAAACAATAAAATAAAATAAAATATAGAACAGACAAAATAAATGTATTAATTTTTTTAATAGAATTTAAAATACAACAAAAATAACCCAAAATAAAAATAAATAGCTTAAAAACAAATAGGAAATAAGTTATATATATATATATATATATATATATATATATATATATATATATATATATATATAAAAAAAAATCACTAAAAATAAATCAAAATATGAATTAATTTGTTTAAAAATATATGTTTTTTTAATAATTTGTCATCAGAGTTTTAGTTTTAGTTATTTTAGTACAAAACATAGACTTTCTTAATTAATTAAAAAATATCAAATAAATACCAATATAAAAAAAACAATGAATATTTAAAAATTATACATAAAATAAAGAATTTAAATGAATAAAACTAAATAAATCCACAAAAAAAAAAAAAGAAAAGTTAACTGTTTTATTTATTTTTAATTTTTTGGTTTATTCATATTGGTATTTATTTGATATTTTTAAATGAATTAATCTGATTTATTTTTATGTATTTATAGTGTAAATATAATTTGATATAAAATATATATTACATATACAAATTTCAGATATTAAAAAAACTGTTCTATGTTTGTACGACAATAACAAACTAAAACTGTGATAAATTAATAATTCACCCATTCATGAAAATCTGTAATAAGCCAGAACTGAAATTATATCTCTACTATAAAAACATAAAATAAATCAAATTGATTAATAAAAAAATCAAATAAATACTAATATAAATAAACCAAAAATAATAAATAAAACAATGAATATTTAAAAATTATACATAACATAAATTACTTAAAAAAATAAAAGAATTTAAATGAATAAAAATAAACAAATTCACACAAAGTAAATAAATTCATAAATACAAACAATACAAAATTTAAACAAAAAACAGGCAAAAAATAAATGTACTAAATATACAAAAAATTGTTTTTTATATTTTTACTTTTGTTTTTTGTGAATTTATTTACTTTATTTGTGTGAATGCATTTATTTTTATTCATATTTTTTTAATTAATTATTTTTTTAATTAATTAAACTGTTCTAATATAGTATATCAAATTATATTTATACTATAGACACATAAAAAAATCAGATTAATTCATTAAAAACTATCAAATAAATAACAATATAAATGAATCAAATAAAAAATAAATAAAACAACGAATATTTAAAAATCATACATAAAATAAAGAATTTAAAAAATAAAAAAATAAAAAAAACTGTTCTATGTTTGTACGACAATAATAAACTAAAACTGTGATAAATTAATAATTCACCCATTCATGAAAGTCTGTAATAAGCCAGAACTGAAATTATATCTCTACTATAAAAACATAAAAATAAATCAAATTGATTAATAATAAAATCTAATAAATACTAATATAAATAAACTATAAAAATAATAAATAAATAAAACAATGAATATTTAAAAATTATACATAAAATAAATACTTAAAAATTAAAAGAATTTAAATGAATAAAAATAAACAAATTCACACAAAGTAAATAAATTCATAAATACAAACAATACAAAATTTAAACAAAAAACAGGCAAAAAATAAATGTTCTAAATATACAAAAAAAAGTTTTTTATATTTTTACTTTTGTTTTTTGTGAATTTATTTACTTTATTTGTGTGAATGTATTTATTTTTATTCATATTTTTTTAATTAATTATTTTTTTATTAATTAAACTGTTCTAATATAGTATATCAAATTATATTTATACTATAGACACAAAAAAAATCAGATTAATTCATTAAAAAATATCAAATAAATAACAATATAAATTAATCAAATAAAAAATAAATAAAACAATGAATATTTAAAAATCATACATAAAATAAAGAATTAAAAAAAAAAAAATAAATAAATAAAAAAACTGTTCTATGTTTGTATGACAATAACAAACTAAAACTGCGATGATAAATTAATAATTCACCCATTCATGAAAATCTGTAATAAGCCAGAACTGAAATTATATCTCTACTATAAAAACATAAAAATAAATCAAATTGATTAATAAAAAAAAATCAAATAAATACTAATATAAATAAACCAAAAATAATAAATAAATAAAACAATGAATATTTAAAAATTATACATAAAATAAATACTTAAAAAATAAAAGAATTTAAATGAATAAAAATAAACAAATTCACACAAAGTAAATAAATTCATAAATACAAACAATACAAAATTTAAACAAAAAACAGGCAAAAAATAAATGTACTAAATATACAAAAAATTGTTTTTTATATTTTTACTTTTGTTTGTGAATTTATTTACTTTATTTGTGTGAATGCATTTATTTTTATTCATATTTTTTTAATTAATTATTTTTTTAATTAATTAAACTGTTCTAATATAGTATATCAAATTATATTTATACTATAGACACATAAAAAAATCAGATTAATTCATTAAAAACTATCAAATAAATAACAATATAAATGAATCAAATAAAAAATAAATAAAACAACGAATATTTAAAAATCATACATAAAATAAAGAATTTAAATAAATAAAAAAATAAAAAAAACTGTTCTATGTTTGTACGACAATAATAAACTAAAACTGTGATAAATTAATAATTCACCCATTCATGAAAATCTGTAATAAGCCAGAACTGAAATTATATCTCTACTATAAAAACATAAAAATAAATCAAATTGATTAATAAAAAAATCTAATAAATACTAATATAAATAAACTATAAAAATAATAAATAAATAAAACAATGAATATTTAAAAATTATACATAAAATAAATACTTAAAAAATAAAAGAATTTAAATGAATAAAAATAAACAAATTCACACAACGTAAATAAATTCATAAATACAAACAATACAAAATTTAAACAAAAAACAGGCAAAAAATAAATGTTCTAAATATACAAAAAAAAGTTTTTTATATTTTTACTTTTGTTTTTTGTGAATTTATTTACTTTATTTGTGTGAATGTATTTATTTTTATTCATATTTTTTTAATTAATTATTTTTTTAATTAATTAAACTGTTCTAATATAGTATATCAAATTATATTTATACTATAGACACATAAAAAAATCTGATTAATTCATTAAAAACTATCAAATAAATAACAATATAAATGAATCAAATAAAAAATAAATAAAACAATGAATATTTAAAAATCATACATAAAATAAAGAATTAAAAAAAAAAAATAAATAAATAAAAAAACTGTTCTATGTTTGTATGACAATAACAAACTAAAACTGCGATGATAAATTAATAATTCACCCATTCATGAAAATCTGTAATAAGCCAGAACTGAAATTATATCTCTACTATAAAAACATAAAAATAAATCAAATTGATTAATAAAAAAAAAATCAAATAAATACTAATATAAATAAACCAAAAATAATAAATAAATAAAACAATGAATATTTAAAAATTATACATAAAATAAATACTTAAAAAATAAAAGAATTTAAATGAATAAAAATAAACAAATTCACACAAAGTAAATAAATTCATAAATACAAACAATACAAAATTTAAACAAAAAACAGGCAAAAAATAAATGTTCTAAATATACAAAAAAAAAGTTTTTTATATTTTTACTTTTGTTTTTTGTGAATTTATTTACTTCATTTGTGTGAATGTATTTATTTTTATATAAAAAAAAAACTGTTCTATGTTTGTACGGTAACACTTTACAATAAGGTTCATTAGTTAAACATGAACTAACCATGAGCAATACATTAGTTACTGTATTTACTAATCTTCATTAACGTTAGTTAACGAAAATACAGTTGTTCATTGTTTGCTCATGTTAGTTCACGCTTCATTAACTAATGTTAACAAGATTTTAATAATGTATTAAAGCTGCAAGCAGCGTTGACCGGGCCCTCGCCGTCTGGCAGTCGCCATCCCGATAGCATCAGGAAAACGGTGCCCAGTTGGCACATGCATTCACAATAACCCTTTGGACTAACCCTAACTGTCTCTCCTCCTGTCTGACTCTTTCTCTTACCACCCATCCCCCCTCCTTACACTCAGCCACTTACCACACAAACACACACATACAGTGCAGAGCAGAGTGAGATCAGATTTGTTTTTTAATTTTCTTTCATTCGTGGAGTTTTGTATAATTATGAAATGAACTGTGTTTAATCAGAATGAATAGTTATTTGTATGAAAAAAGTTTCAAAGAGTTAGGATGCTGCACTTTAAATATATAATAAATCATTGAAAATTGAAAATGGAAAATAAAATTCTAGGCACGCTATCTGCCTCAAAAACACAGGAAACAAATATTTGAATGTATTTTGTATTTTTATTTATTTGCCATGGCAACAGCATTTGATGCATCAGGGACGCCTTTACAGACTCTCATCGGCCGTGTTTTTACATCATTCTGATGAAGTTTGAAGAAAATCGAGTACAAATATATTGTTCGTTGTTCGTTCGTGTGTTAGTTCATTAACCAATGTTAACAAAAGAGACCCTATTTTAAATAGTTACCATGTTTTATGATCTACATCCATTTTTAAATATTATTTTAATGATCTATACGCATCTGTGAAATAATTATAAACAAATATATTAAAAATAAATACATATTAACTTAGTTGATGTATTTGTTTCTCATTCTAATTAAGTGAACTGAGCAGTATAGTGTCATACTTATAAGATTTTTTATTCTATCAGTGAGATTGTATATATGTATATAAATCATATAATTTTTCCTTAAAAGATTAAAAAAAGATTTTAATGCTCTTTAAGCACCTATACAAAATAATTATGTAAAAGTACACTGACAGTACAGTCTATATCAACTGATTCTATGGATTATTTTCATTCTTATACACTGAGAATGAGCTAAATAGCATTAGAGGTCAAACGATTCCTTATCTTATGAGGACCTCTAGTGTTCATCCCTGGTATTAAAGCTTTAATCTGACAAATTTATGTGACACTTTTAATGTTTTTGGGGCCTCTGAGCATGATAACATTTTGAAACTACACGTATTTCCTAAGAATTTCTTGTTCTTTATATGTAAAAAGTTTTGATGAGTTAGAATAATGCAATTTAAAGATATATGAAAATAACTCTTCATCTTTTTTATTGTTACTTTCATAAATCACCACATCAACACCGTTCAAGATGTCCCAAAGCCGTTCACAATTTAACATCTTCAGTATCTTGGCATCATGTTGACAAAGTTTGGTGTGAACTGTCTGATTCTGCTATGAGTGATATGAATTTATTCACAGCTATATTTAAAAACACAGGAAACAAATGTTAAAGTTTGACATGTTGCCATGGCAACAGCATTTGATGTATCAAGGACCCCTTCACAGATTCTCATCGGCCGTGTTTTGATATTATTCTGATGAAGTTTGAAGCAAATTGAGTAAAATTAAGAGGTTGATTTAAAAGCGTTTTGCAAGCAACACACTTCCTGCTGCCAGTTGGTGGCGCTATAACTTTGACTCATAATAGTCACATCTCTGTGATCGGTATCATACGACGAACAAACTGCTTAAGTTTGGTCAAAATCAGATAAAGTGTGTCAAAATTATTAGACATTTCCTGTTTCTCATTTCTCGCCATAATTCGTCGCCCTGCCACGGCCAAACCGTTCGAGATACCAAAAATCCCCTGGCAATTTTGCATTCCCAATATCTTGAGATCATGCTGAACGAGTTTGGTGGCCATCGGTGGAAAGGTCTAGGAGGAGTATTTCAAATTCCACAGCTTGATTTTTCCAAAAATCCATATTTAAATAAAAATAGCTGACTTCCTGTTGGTCGTAGCTAATGGGTGTAAATTAGAAAGTTGTCCGGCTTGATGAGTCCAATATATGTACCGAGTTTGGTGACTGTAGCACAAAGTAACCCCCCCAACTTTTGTCAAAAGGTGGCGCTATGGAGCGCCTGCTCCACGCCCATTTATGGGCTTTTATCAGTGTTTAACTGTCATTAATACAGATGTGTGTGTTGAGTTTCATGAAATTCTAAGCATTTTAAGTGGCTCAAAAACACAAAAAACTAAAGTTAAAGTTTGACACGTTGCCATGGCAACATGATAAAAGTTATGGATAACGCCCTTCACAGATTCTTATCGGTCGTGTTTTGACATTATTGGGATGAAGTTTGAAGCAAATTGAGTAAAATTAAGAGGCTGAGTTTAAAGCGTTTCAAAAACGTCATGCTTTCTGCTGCCAGTTGGTGGCGCTATAACTTTGACTCATAATAGTCACATCACTGTGATCGGCATCAGACGATGAACAAACTGCTGAAGTTTGGTCAAAATCAGACAAAGTATGTCAAAGTTATTAGGCACTTCCTGTTTCTCATTTCTCGCCATAAATTTGTCGCCCCGTCACGGTCAAACCGTTCGAGATATCAAAAATCCCCTGGCAATTTTGCGTCCCCAATGTCTTGAGATCATGCTGACCGAGTTTGGTGGCCATCGGTGGAAAGGCCTAGTAGGAGTATTTCAAATTCCATTGCATGCACTTTTTAGACATCCCTGAATAGCCGACTTCCTGTTTGGCGAAGCACGGACTATGAGTGTGAAATTTGTTCGGCCCGATGAGGTCTATATGTGTATGAATTTTGGTGACTCTAGGTCAACCGTTGTGCGTTCCAGAGCCCTTCAAAAGTCGCAATTTTTAACGCTGTGCCATGCCCCCCCCAGGTGACCCCCCCATGTCAAAGTCTGTCCGGCCCTGATGGCCGCAGGTTCCAATGTGTGTGCAAAGTTTCAAGAGTTTTCGTGTATGTTAAGGCCCCCGAAATCCCCCAAAACATTGAAAAAAAAATAATAATAATAATAATAATAATAATTAAAGCTGCAAGCAGCGATGAACGGGCCCTCGCACCCGGGCTCACCGCCGACCGGTGGCTTTAGGAAAACAGCAAACGGTGGGCAGTATGCTTTTAATACAGTAAATATATGAGAAATATGTCATAAGTCATTTAAATGTGCCAAACTTCCCATTGGCAGCTGGTGGCGCTATGCCTATAAATGGCATGTAGATGTGTTCAGGCCAGCACTATTATCAAACATATGAAGTTTGGTGCAGATTGACCTTGGTATGTTTGAGTTAGTGAAAGATATGATATATCCTGGTGTCAACAGGTGGCGCTATGATAATATCTGAATATTGGCCTTTAGGTGTCTTCAGGCCAGGACTCTTACCAAACCTCTGAAGTTTGAGGCAGATCAGACATTTTATGGCTGAGTTATTACACCTATGTCCATGGCAAAACATCAAACTTTGTCAGGCCGCCACGGACACGCCCTTTACTGAAACTCAAGATCTTCACAATTTAACATCTCTAAGGCCTCTAGATCAGACTGACCAAATATAATGTTGATTTCATTAAATGTCTAGGAGGAGTTTGCTATAAACCTAATCCCCTGCAAGGACTTCAGATAATGCCAACTGTGAACCAAATGTGAACATTTTCCCTATATTCTGATGATGATGATAAGAACATGTAATTCATAATGATAACAAAATGTTATTATTGCTTGCATTACATTCACCACTTTTGCTTAAATCGTTACCAATCTGTACAATTTGTATGTGGATATTGCTTTGCTGGTGACTCCTGTTATAAGACATCACTCTTAAGCGCTACATAACTAAAATCAATAAGGAAAACGGTGCACAGTTGGCAAATGCATTCACAGTAACCCTCTGCTAGTTTGGATTTTAAGTTTACTGAATTGAAAGGGTTACACTTTAAAATCAACACAGAGACACATACACACAATATATAAAATGTTGCCATCCAGTTTCATTTGTTAACATTAACTATATTAGTTAACATGAACAATAATTAAATAGCATTTATTAATGTTAATTAATATTAAGCTAAAAAAAAAGTATTCATATATTGTTTAAAGGTAAATTAGTTTATGTACTGTGAATTAACATGAACATGAACACAGTTCATGTGGGTGTACAGCAATACACAAAGTGCTCTATAAACGCTTAATTCTTTCAAAATATCTTTAAAAATCAAGTTGAGTGTTTTAATGGGGCGATATATATATAACTGATCTTAAAATGATGGTTTTCGGATGTTTTGAACAGATAACAGCAAAGTTTGTTTTGTTGTCAAAGTTTGTCTTGAAATTTTTAATTATTATAATTTTATATTCAATAAATAACACTATGAAAATATTGTCTACAATGAAGATTATTCACTCATGCTTAAAAGTTGTATTTTTCTTAATCTTTTGCTATGTGACTGAATAGGACAAGTTCATGGTACAGTTCAGTAAAAATAAATAAAAAACAACAACTGCAAAATACAAACAATGAAAGATTTAATGACCCTTTATATTTTCTCAAAATATCAGACATATTTATGTCGATTACGCTACAGCAATGTGCATCTTCCTCAAAGATGGTCTTAAGCAAAACAGCATGTTCCACTGGTCTCTCTCCCTTACACCCCTCCCCCCTTCAGTCACTCTTCAGTGACTCAATGGTGACTGAACACAGACAGGCACAGGCAGAGTGACAGCAGGTTTCTAATTTCTTTTTTTAATTTTCTTTAATTCATAGAAGCTTGTATAAAATTGATATTTACACCACTTGCTCAGAATGATAAGATCTCTGTGTGAAAAAAGTTGTAAAGAGTTTGGATGCTGCACTTTAAAGATATAAAAAAATTACGGTTATGTTTTTTACTACATCTTTAAAAAATCATCACGTCAACACCGTTCAAGATATCCCAAATCCGCTCGCAATTTAACATCTTCAGAATCTTCTCTTCATGTTAAAAAAGTTTGGTGTGAATACCTTATTTTTCTTAGAAGGAGTGTGAATTTGTTTACAGCCTGATTTTTCCAAAAATCCACATTCAAATCAAAATAGCCGGCTTCCTGTTGGTCTTAGCTAATGAGTTTGATTTAGAAAGTTGTCCAGATTGATGAGAACAATATATGTACAGAGTTTGGTGACTGTAGGAAAAACTAACCCCCCAACTTTTGTCAAAAGATGGCGCTATAGAGTGCCTGCTCCACGCCCATTTATGACCTTTTGCCAGTGTCTTACTGTCATTAATATTGACGTGTGTGTTGAGTTTCATGAAATTCTAAGCATGTTATCTGCCTTGAAAAGACAGGAATCAAATTTTAAAGTTTGACACGTTGCCATGGCAACAGTATTTGATTTATCATCGACCCCTTTACATATTCTCATCGGCCGTGTTTTGACATTATTTTGATGAAGTTTGAAGAAAATCAAGTAAAATTAAGAGGCTGATTTCAAAGGATTTTGAAAATGACACGCTTCCTGCTGCCAGTTGGTGGCGCTATAACTTTGACTCATAATAGTCACATTTATGGAATCGGCATCATACAACAAACAAACTGGTGAAGTTTCATAAGAATCAAGCAATGTGTGCAACAGTAATTAGACACTTCCTGTTTCTCATTTCTCGCCATAACTTTGTCGCCTTGCCACGGCCAAACCGTTCGAGATATCAAAAATCCCCTCGCAATTTAGCGTCCCCAATGTCTTGAGATCATGCTGACCGAGTTTGGTGACAATCCTATGGAAACCCTGGGAGGAGTACGTTAAATTCCAGAGCATGCGCTTTTTAAACAGCCCTAAATATCTCACTTCCTGTTGCGTTCAGCCCATGACATAGAGTACAAAAGTTGTTTGGCTCAGTGAGATCTATATGTGTACCGAGTTTCATATCAGTACGTGCAAGTATGTGTGCGCAGTACATCAAGTTTTCAAACTGTGTTCCAGGGGGCGCTGAAGAGGCCCTGAACCACGCCCGGGTCCCAGCCTCAGTGGCGTCCTGATGGCCGCAGATTCCGACGTGTGTGCAAATTTTCAAGAGTTTTTGAGTATGTTAAGGCCCCCAAAAGTGCCCAGAAGGTGTAAAAAAATAAAAAAAAAAAAAAAAATAAGAACCCTTAGAAGAACAATAGGGCCTTCGCCCTTTTGGGCTCGGGCCCTAATTAGTAAATGTTGAAATTAACATTAACAAAGATTAATAAATGCTGTTTAAGTGCAGTTCATTATTAGTTCATGTTAACTAATGTGGTTAACTAATGTTAACTAATCAACCTTATCGTAAAGTGTTACCGTTTGCACTAAAATAGCAAACTAAATCTGTGATAACAAATAAAAACTTTATAAATTGTAATAAATTAATTTATTTTGTGAATTTATTTATTTTTTCCAACTTATTCCCCATTTATTTTAACCTTTGACCCCTCACCCGTTCATGAAACTCCGTAATAAGCCAGAACTCCGTCTCCAGGTTGCTTCCGCGTTTCTCGGCGGCGATGTAGCGCAGCAGGTTCTCGTGCTTCATGCCCGGCGTAGAGAACACATCGCGCTCGTTCTGCCACGACTGCTTGTCCTGTCCATCACAGAGTCAAAACATCACACATACAGCTTTATCTGACAATACTGACACCAGGACTGAACCTACTGAGCTTGCATCTATATGATCTAGTGAGAAAATGAAATAAAAGTGAACCTGAATGGGGAAGATCTTCACGGCTACATATTCATTCATCATCTGAGCCTTCCAGACGCAGCCGAAGCGTCCTCTGGCTTTGACCTCCAGCAGCTGAAGAGGCTTCAGTCCCACCAGCGGCGACGGAGGAGACAGACCGGGATCCTGAAATAAGAGAAAACCCCTCAATGAATCATCAAATGAACAAAAGCACCACTAGAGGGAGCTGAAACACTGAGAATGAACGTGAGCGATCCGAGCGAAGCCAAATGGGGATTCCTGAGAGATACAACGGATGAAGCGGATGGACTGACCTCGTTGATGTCCACGTGTCCGTACGGCGGCTTGCGGTGCCGGTACATCCAGAAGGCCAGCAGCAGGGCCACGGAGAGCATGGTGATGGGCAGCAGAGAGTAAACCAGCATGTTGAGCAGCGCCGGCGCCGGCAGAGGAGACTCGATCACTGACACAGACACACACAAACATCCTTCTGTCAAATGATTGATCACGAAATGAACAGCTCTGACTCGGAAATCCGATTTGATGAGCAAATAAATTAAATAATAAATATGTAAAATAATTTTTAAAAATGTAAAAAGTAAATAGACATTTAAAATGATAAAACTGAATGACTATAAATACATAAAAATAAATAAATTCATAAAATTTAATTAAAATGAATAAATAAAAAATAAAACAAAACTATTCATACATAAAATTGTAAAAATTAATTCAAACAATAAAAAATAAATATCAATATATGTCAATAAAAAAATGAAGTGAATAATTGAATGACTATAAATACATAATAAATAAGTTCATAAAAAAATCTATATAAAAATGTCTATAAAAAATCTTTTTATAAGAATAAATAAAAAATAAAACAAATATAAGAAATTAAAAATAAAATAAAAATAATAAATAAAAATAAATGTACATAAAATACATTCACTAAAAAAATCGAAACAAAAATATAATACATACATTTTTTTAAATTATTTAAAACATTAATAAAAATATAAAAAATATTAACAAATTAATGATAAAAACAAAAAATATCAATAAGTAAATTCACTAAAAAAATCCAAACAACAATATGAATACATAAAATAAACAAAATTATTAAAACATTAATAAGAGAAAAACAAAAAAACGAGACAAACATAGATGTATTAACAATAAATACATAATAAATATTAAAATAAACCAAAAATAAATAAAAAAACAAATACAAAAATAACAAAAATATTAAAACAATATATATATATATATATACATATATATATATATACACATATACATATATATATATATATATATATATATATATATATATATATATATTGTTTTAATATATTTGTTATTTTATATATTTGGTATATATGCATATATACCAAAAAAATAATTAAATGAATAAATAAATATTATAATAATAATCAAATACATAATATATACACACATATATACATATATAATATTTAATTAATTAATAAAAACAATAATAAAAGATAAACAGAAAATAACAGGCAAAAATAATGTAAAAAAATACACATCATATATATATATATATATATATATATATATATATATATATATATATATATATATATACATATATACATATATACATATATACATATATACACACACACACATATTTAATATATATTTAATAACATTAAAAAAAGCCAAAAATAAATGGACAAAATTACAAAAAATAAACATATTTTAATAAATTAAAATAAAAAATATATTAAGATAGATTGATTAAAAACAAATAGATTGATTAAATAAAATTAAATCAATTCACTAATAAATTAAAATAGAAAAATAGATTGGCTATATATATATATTTTTTATAAACAATCTAAATAAAAGAATAAACAAAGAATAAAACGCAGTTAATGTATTTGCTGCACTGTTTAGTTTGAACTGTTTCCTTCAACACAGCTTGAATGTTTTGTTGAATGTAAAGAGTGCATGAATATTTAATGAGGTAAGCACTGAGGATGTTTGTGACTGATTTTGACGATGAGGGTCGTCTGAGGATCTCACCTGGTCCGCTGACGTCAGGCAGGTGCGTGAATCTCTCGTTGCAGAAGTTGCCTTCACAGCAGCAGAAGAACACCTGAGGGTTTTCCTCAGTGGCCACACACTCCTGTCTGAGAGAACAACACACAAACCAGACACCTGCTCAAACACACACAACATCCCACATCTCATCTGTCCTCAGACATCTACTGGAAACGCTGGAAGCTGACTTAATGATCTGTTGTCTGCTTCAGTGCTAATAAACAAGATATTAAACTTCAAAATGGAAAACAAGAGTTTTCATGAGGCTGAAAATGACAAAAGATGTACATACTGTAACCTTCACGTCTTAAAACACCCAGAAGCATCCAGACAATTATATATTAATATTATAATACAGCAGAACAAAAACGTAATAATTAAAATAATAATAAGAGTAAAAAAACGAAATATTAAAAAAATAAATAAATACAAAATAAAATATATTAAATTATTAAAGAGAAGAACAAAAATGAAATAGTCAAAAAATGAGAGTAAAAAAAAAACTAAAATATCAAAAATGACTGAAAAGCAGAACAAAAATGTAATAAAAATAGAGTAAAAATGTGAAATATTGAAAGAAAAAACAACAATTGAAAAGCAGAACAAAAATGGAATAAAAAGAGAAAAACATTAAAAGTAAAAAAAAAACTAAAATATTGACAATTAATTAAAAAGCAAAACAAAAATGAAATAATTTTTTTTTTAATTATAAGTAAAAAACAAAAAGGTAAAATACCCAAAATTACTGAAAAGCAGAACAAAAATGTATAAAAAAAGAAAAGAGAAAAAAATGAAATATTAAAAGAAAAAGGAAAAAACCTAAAATATCTAAAATGAGTGAAAAGCAGAACAAAAATGTAATAAAATGGAGTAAAAACGTGAAGTATTAAAAGGAAAAAAGCAACTGAAAAGCAGGACAAAAATGGAATAAAAAGAGAAAAATATTAAAAGTAAAAAAAAAACTAAAATATCAAAAATTACTGAAAAGCAGAACAAAAATGGAAAAATAAAAAGATTAAAAATAGTAAAAAAAGGAAATATTACAAGTAAAAAAAACTAAAATATTTACGATTAACTAAAAAGCAGAACAAAAATGAAAAAAAAAAAAATATATATAAGTAAAAAACAAAGTAAAATACCTAAAATTACTGAAAAGCAGACCAAAATGTATATGTATTTATATATTTATATATTTATTCATTAGTTTTATTACATTAAGTTTTAGTATTATATTTGCTCTGAAATGTTTTAAGGAGTTCAAGAATGCAAAATTAATACAGTGATACAAAAATCACAAGATGTTCAATGGCTATTACAATAATCCTAATAGGTCAAAAAAACATACATTTTTTTATGCAAAACATATTTGTTTTTCTTGTGAGTTTGGGGTCAATCTAAAGGTGAATTTCGGTAATTTGTATTTTGAACATGTGGCCTACACCAGTGAAGTACACTAGTAAGTACACAGAGGTTAACTGGTTGTTTACAGTACGGCATGAAAACAACACATTTAATGAACCATGGTCAGTTTATGACAAAACTACAGTATGGTACACAAAAGGTTGATTAGTGTAGCGGACAAGGTCTTCATTTCTAGTTCCCTGATTGTTGCTTTTAGGGAGCAGCCGATTGAGTCTGTAGGGAACAAGAGAGAAGCAGCGAGAGGCGATTGTGCTGATATTCAGACTCTCTTTGTCAACAACGTCCCCATGTTTCCACTGACAGCAGGACAGATCACTGTTAATATATCATATTAATATCATAGAAAGGGATCAGAGTACTGACAATATATCTCTATTTCTGCATGTCTTTGTTTTAAACATTTAAATTTTCTTTATTTCTTTTCATTTTTACATTTTAATGTTATTTTATTTGTTAAGTATCCATTCTGATTATTTCATGATTATTTTAAAATCATTTTTTATGTAAAACTCTTTGAATTAATACAGTGCATGAAATGTGGTCAAACTTAAGAATAAATAAATGTGCTTTAAAATATGTAAAATTACCTAAAGGAAATCAAAAATGGAATAAAAAATAAAGTAAAAAAAAAAAACATAATAAAAGTAAAAAATATCTAACAATACTGAAAAGCAGAACAGTAAAATAAGTAAAGAAAAAAAATTAAGTCAAAATATCTGAAATTACTGAAAAGCAGAACAAAAATGGAATAAAAAAGAGCAAAAAACAGAAACATATTATAAGTAAAAAACTATTATATAAAAGCACAACAAAAATGGATCAAAACAATTGAGCAAAAGACATATATAGTAAAAAAAATGAAATATTAAAAGTTAAAACAACTAAAATACATCTAAAATTACCTAAAAGCAAAACAAAAAAGGAATAAGGAGTAAAAAATAGAAATATTAAAAGTAAAAAAAAAACTAAAATATCTAAAATTACCTAAAAGCGGAACAAAAAAAACGAATAAAAACAAAGTAAACTATAGAAATATTAAAAGTAAAAAAAAAACACTAAAATATATAAAAGCAGAACAAAAATGGAATAAAAAGAGCAAAAGACTAAAATATTTAAAGTAAAAAAAAAAACTAAAATATCAAAAATTACTACAAAGCAGAACAAAAATGGAACAAAAAACCTGACGTATTAGAAGCTAAAAAACGAAAATATCTAAAAATACTGAAAATATTTAAAGTAAAAAAAAAAAAAAAAATTATATATATATATATAAAATTACTTTAAAGCAGAAAAAAGGAAGAAAAGGGGAGTAAAAAACAAATATTTAAAGCAAAAAAACTAAAATAACTAAAATTACTGAAAAGCAGAACAAAAAGACAGAAAAAAAATATTAAGTCAAAACAACTTATCTAAAATTACCTAAAAGCAGAACAAAAAAGGAATAAAAACAGAGTAAACAATAGCAATATTAAAAGTAAAAAAATTAACATTAAAATATATAAAAGCAGAACAAAAAAGGAAAACAAAATAGAGCAAAAGATTGAAATATTTAAAGTAAAAAAATAGATAAAAAAAACCTGATGTTAAAGAAGCTAAAAAATTAAAATATCTAAAATTACTGAAAAGGCCATTTTTGGGAAATATTAGAAATATATATAAAAAAAAAAACATCTATGGAACAAAAATGGAATTTAAAAAATAAAATAAAAGACTGAAATATGTCAAGTAAAAAATAAATAAATCTCAAATTACTGAGGAGCAGAACAAAAAAAGGAATAAAAATAGAGTAAAAACAGAAATATTAAAAGGTAAAAAAAAAGTATAATAATAAAAATAAAAGCAGAACAGAAACGGAACAAAAACAGTAAAAGACTAACTAAATATCTAAAATTACCTAAAAGCAGAACAAAAAATAAACAGAATAAAAACAGAGTAAACAATAGAAATATTAAGGCTAAAATAAAACTAAAACTCAAATATAATATATATGATATATATATAATATAATAAAAACTAAAATATATAAAAGCAGAACAAAAATGGAATACAAAATAGAGCAAAAGATTAAAATATTTCAAGTAAAAAAAACTAAAATATCAAAAATTACTAAAAAGCAGAACAAAAATACAGTAATAAAAACCCTGACGTATTAGAAGCTAAAAAATGCAAATATCTAAAATAAAAAAAAGATCAATAAATAAATAATAAAAAAAAATGTGCTGATTTAGTGAAAAACATTTAGTAAAAAAACAAGATTATGTTTTACTTCAATTGCATTCAAAGTCTGATCATGTTGACAGTGGCTGCTTTGGTTTAATTTGAATCAGTCAATGTACGTTTAATTCTAAACGAGATGTATTATATCATTATAAAGCATCATCAATATCAATAGAGATCTGGTTTTCGCTCAGGTTCGCTGTTAAGTAGGTCGGCATTAAATAAATTCAGGCCAAACATTAAATAATGAGTGTGAAGTTGCTCGCGTAGCAGAAAACATCCTGAGATTTATTCCACAAACATCAAACCATCTCTCATGGAGTTTCCTTCTTGGAAAGAGCCGAACACATGATGTAAGACGCTGTAAAGCCTCCTCTGAACCAAATGACACGCAGACGCCTCGCTGCAATGCATCGTGGGCCGGAAATCTAATATCATCTTTCTATATCAAACTCAAGCCTCCATCGATCTCACACAACTCAAGGTCAGAACCCATTTATCCAAGCGGACGTATAGAAATCTACATTCAGAAAGCATGAATCTCTCAGAATGAGCTTTAGAAATCATCTCAAATAAAGAAATAAGTTCAGCATTTTCACAAATAATGAATCACTCGGCTCACTTTTGAAGTCTGAAATTCGTTTAAAACAAGCATTACAAAGACACTTTAAAGAAGAACGTTTACAGAAACTATTACAGGTTTTGTTTACAGATTTATTTTTTACATTTTCATTTTAAATTTTAAATGTAAAAAATTTAGTAAAAAAAAAATACAAAAATTAATTAAAAGTTAAAAAAAAACTAAAATATGCAAAATTACTGAAAAGCAGAAAAGAGTAAAAAAAATGAAATATTAAAAGGTAAATAACTAAAATGTCTAACATTACTGAAAAGGAGAACAAACATAGAATTAAAAATAATAAAAAAAAAATAATATTAAGTTTAAAAAACCTAAAATAAATTACTGAAAAGCAGAACAAAAATAGAATTTAAAAAAAACTTAAAATTTAAAAAACCTAAAATATATAAAAAATTACTGAAAAGCAGAACAAAAATGGAATAAAATATAGTGTCAAAGACTATTAAAATATTAAAAGTTTAAAAAACTAAAATATCTTAAAGCAGAATAGAAAAAAACTGAATAAAAAAATAAAAATAAAAAACCTAAAATAAAAAATTACTGAAAAGCAGAACAAAAATAGAATAAAAAATAAATAAACATTTAGTTTAAAAAACCTAAAATATATATAAAAAAATACTGAAAAGCAGAACAAAGGGTAAATTAACTGAAATATTAAAAGCTAAAAAAGTAAAATGTCTAAAATGACTAAAAAGCAAAACAAAAATGGAAATAAAAAAATTGAGTAAAACAGAAAGTTTAAAAAACTAAAATTACTAAAAGGCTAAACAAAAATGGAATGAAGAAATTGAATTAAAAAATAAAACAAATTCACATTTCAGGTTTTTACTGTTTTTACTGTAAAAAGCAAAAAAATAAATAAAAGAAAATAAAAATAAAAAAAGAAATAAAAGCAAAAAAAGAAATATTAAAAGTTAAAAACCTAAAATGTCTAAAATTACTTAAATCAGAACAAAAATGGAATGGAAAAGTGAAATTTTAATTTTAACTTTAATTTACTTTTTTGTAATTTTGGTTGTGTTTTTCTCATTTTATTAGTATTTTATTTTTGTTATTTATTAGTTTTAGTTATTTAGTGATCTTAGTAGTTTGTTTTTATTTTATTTTTTAATTAATTAAATTTTAAATTTAAATTTTAAGTCTCATTTATATCAGTACTTCAAGTTTAACTAAAATAAATTATCTACTTGAAAAAAGTAAGGGTTATTTTTTTATACATTTTATTTTATTTAAGCAACTTTTTTATGGTTTTAGTTTCCTATAATAACCCTGCTGATCAGATTTGTGGACTAGTGCTAGAGAAGCGTTATGTAGTCATCTTAGTAGTTTGTGTTTGTCTTTTCTTTAAAAAAACTAAAATATAAAAAAAAATACTTAAAAGCAGAACTAAAATATTAAAAACAAAATATTAAAAGTAAAAAAAAATTAAAAAAAATCTAAAATTACTGAAAAGCAGAACAAAAATGGAAAATACAGTAAAAAAACGAAAATATCTAAAATTACTAAAAAGCTGAACAAAAATGGAATGAAAATAGAGTAAAAACCTGAAATACTACAGGTTAAAAAACTAAAATATATAAAATTCCTGAAAAGTAAAACAAAAATGGGGAAAAAAATAGAGTAAAAACCTGAAATATTAATAGTTTATATATAAACAAAAATGAAAAATTAAATAAATAAATGCAAAAAAAGTTAAACAAATTGAATACAGTAAAAAAATACAGTAAAACCTGAAATATTAATATATTAATAAATAAATAAATAAATAAATATATATATATATATATATATATATATATATATATATATATATATATATATATATATATAAAACTAAAAAATACTTCAATTTTAAAAAGTTTTAGTAATTTTGGTTCCGTTTTTTTCATTTTATTAGTATTTTTTTATTTTTTATTAGTTTTAGTTATTTATTCATCTTAGTTTTGTTATTTTTTTATTTAAACTTTTCATTTTAAGTCTTATGTCAGTACTTCAAGTTTAATTAAACTGAATTATCTACTTGAAAAAAGTAAGGGTTATTTTTCTATACATTTTACATTTATTTTAAGCAACTTTTTTGTGGATTTAGTTTTAGTTTCCTATCAAGACCCAGCAAGATTAGCCATTATCCCATCCATGACTAGTTACACTCAGAAGTTAGTAGTTTGTGGAGAAGACTAGTACTAGAGAAGACTGACCGGTCGTAGCAGTTGAAGTCGTCTAACCAGCAGCCCTTCTTGACCAGCTCGATGCTGCCGGAGTTGTTCCTCCAGGAGGCGTAGCAGTGCGAGCGTTTGTCCTTCTCTCCCTCACAGGGCTCCACGCCGCTGCGGTTGGTCTTCTCGATCTCCCAGTTGATGTTGAAGTACAAGCATTCGCGTGTCTCCACCTCTGCATGGCTGGGTCCTGAATCAACACAACAGAAAACACATTACTCTCAGAAAAACTCACTTCTCATCATTTATTAATGCACTCAATCAAAGCATCTAGTGTCAGCTCATTGGTCAGTCCAACAGATAGCCCCGCCCCAAACTCACGTCATTGGTTCAACAAACTCAAACAAACAGATCAATGCTTTGAAAGCGACACAGTGATGAAAGTCAAAGGAAGTCAAACTTCCAGCGACCTGAACGTCAAAAGCAGTGTTTGAACAACATTACATCACATTTAGAAAGTTTCCTAGAAAAAAAAAAAAAAAAGTTTGTTTGAACACTGTTTTTAAGTATCAGATTGATTTCTGAAGGATCATGTGACACTGAAGACTGCAGTAATGCTGCTGAAAATTCAGCTTTTCATCACAGGAATAAATTATATTTTAATACACATTCACAGAGAAAACATGTATTTTAAATTCTAAAAATATTCAACAATTTTACAGTATTAAAAGCAGAACAAAAATAGAATAAAGAATATTAAGTTTAAAAAAAACTAAAATATGTAACATTACTGAAAAGCAAAACAAAGAGAGTAACAAACTGAAATATTAAAAGCTAAAATGACTGAAAAGCAGAACAAAAAATTGAATTATAAAAAAAAAAGCATCACAGAGTCACAGGAAGTCAAACTTCCAACAACCTGAACGTCTAAAGCAGTGTTTGAACAACATTACATCACATTT
>NC_133384.1:38375211-38549120 GCF_049309525.1 Garra rufa
TCCAGAACTTTCTGAAACATCTAAAAGCAGATGAAAAAGGTGTGAAATTTGCTTAAGAGTCTTTATATATTGCATTATACTCAGCATTTTCACATTTTATATCCTCTGCAAGATAATACCGCTAGAATATTCAATGCAGGATTATATTGTAAAAACCATTTGTTTTTAACGTCACAAAAACCCACAGTGATGAATCATTCACAACAGACCGCAAACATTAATTAAAGTCTTTGTAGTATGACGCAAGTCAAGTCTAAATTATTAAGCGTGACTTTCATCGATTCTTCTGCGGCAATCTGTGCCCTTTTTATCCAGCGTCCAAACCTCTGACTAACAATGACATCAAGTTCAGCCAAAATATCGAATTTTGTCACGCTGAAATAAATAAATGGCAGCTTGTCTCTGGAGGCCCGGAGAAAGAGTTTCCCACGCACTTGTGGGCGTCATTGACGGGCTCCTCGCGGCAGGTGGTCACCGCTGGGTTTTCCATGACAAAAGCCTGGCCTCCTTCACCCCGAGATCCACGTCACACGCCGTCTCACGTCCTCTCGGCCTTTTCTCACACAGAGTCACTGCAACAATGACTGCAAACTCCAGACCAGACTAATTATTCTGTTGACTCGAGCGGTTCCACCTCGTCCCAAAGACACACAAACAACGCGTTTGACTTGACTGGATGACTGTATTAAAGTCAGATTAAAGAGAGGAAACTGAAACAGAACTAGCAGCTTTTGCAGCAAAAAAATGCACATTTAAATCTATTCATCTTGGATAATGTTCATTTGGAAATATACTACTGTTTATTGTGACACACACAAGTTTTGATGTAAAAAAAATGTTTTATATATTAACCAAAATTAACATTATTGTTAGCCAATGACTCGATGCAATAGTTAAGATGAACTAAGGTTGTAAACTGTTACAAAATAAAAAAGTTAAAATTTTTTGTAAAAACATAATGTATTTAAAAGACAATATTTTACTTTTAAAAAGGTTGAAAGATTTTACAAAAATGTTTTAAAGTTTAATAATGCACAACCTTCTTGTTTTTTGTAAACTGCAAAAAAAAATGGTTTAAAAAAAATTTAAAATGTATTTAAAAGACAATATTTTACTTTTAAAAAGGTTGAAAGATTTTACAAAAGTGTTTTAAAAAGTTTAATAAAGCCTGAAGATTTCACTTAAAAAACATTAAAATCTTTACATTTTAATGTTTTAAAAAATGTTGTAAATAATGTACAACCTTCTTGTTTTTTTTTGTACAAAACTGTTACAAAAAAATTAAAAACAAACTTATATTTTACTTAGCCTAAAGATTTTACTTAAAAATACAGCATTAAAATGACATTAAAAAAACAAGAAATGTTTCTAAAAATGTTTTAAAACACAATTATTAAAATGTTGAAAATAAAAATGGGTTTAAATGTTTACTTTCAAAATAAAAACAACTGGTTTAAAATGAATTTAGTTTATTGTGAAAGTAAACATTTAAGCACATTTTGTTTTTAGTAACAATTTAAAATAAGGTTTTTGTGTTTTGAAATATTTTTAGAAACTTTTTTTGTTTTAGAAAAAAAATTACAAATTAAACATTTTAGTTTTTAAATTTTTGAAACATTTTCTGGTCGGTTTACGAAAACATTTTTTAAAAACATTTTAATGTTTATTTTTTTAAAGTAAAATCTTCAGACTTTAAGAAAAATATTTTTCTTTTAAGCATATTATGTTTTTTAAACATTATTAAACATTGTTTAGTTTGAACAACAATTTAGAGTAAGGTTTAAAACATTTGTTTTAAAAAAAGTGTTTTAAAACAATTTAAATTTGTTTTAAACAAAAGTGTTTAAAACCTTACTGTAAACTGCAACGTAAACTGAACAGAAAATGTTTAACAATGTTTAAAAACAAAAATGTTTAAAACCTTTCGTAAATTCTTACTTAGAAATGGAACAGAAAATGTTTTAAAACAAAGTTTAAAACAAAAATGTATTTAAAAGAAAGGGTTTAACTTGTAAATTGTTTACTTTTAAAATTAAATGTTTAAATGTTTAAAAACACAAATGAGTTTGAAAATGTTTAAAAAACAATTCGTTTTAAACAAAAATGTGTTTAAAACCTTACTGTAAATTGCTACTTAAAAATGAACAGAAAATTATCGTAAATGGTTACAATGTTGCTTGTTTTAATTGTCATTAGGATTCATTCTTAGCTGGTGCTTGTTCAAAAACACTAAAAATGAAATCTGAAGCGGAATCATGCAATACCTTTCATTTGCCATCTCTAGATATTAGTATGCGTTCAGCATGCGTGAGATATTTTTACACTCTCTTTCATGGCCGCTCGAGGCAGAAGTGAACAGCTGAGGGCCGCTGATGTCTGGCGACAGCTGGACGTCAAGATGGAGACGGAGAGGTCATGAGAGGAGCCTGGGAGTCAGGATTATCCGCCACATTCCTCCATCTGGAGCACAGAGGAAGCATCTGCCCCCATCTCCATCTCAAAAACCCCAGAGCCGGAGCCCCAATAATGACTCCTCTCGCCGACAGATCGGCTCTCTCAGGTGGAAACGCAGACAGATTTGAGCGATCGCACAAGTCCGAACGCACCGTATGGTGTTCACACACACAAACACACAAGCTTAAAATAATCATTTACCTTTAGAAACACAAACACTGCTGAAAAACAGCTGATCTGGGAGATCACAATATGATAATAGAGCTGCGAAGATAGGCCCAAGCCATTCCCATAGCAACTTTGAGTTGGTTGAAAGCTGCTACAACCATTAAAAGACCAAAAACTTCACTTTACATCATGCTTTACATCCCTGTAGCATCATAAAAACACTAATCGGTGCTGATAATCAAGTCAAGTCACCTTTATTTCTATACCGCTTTATATAATACAAATTCATTTCTGCTGTAAAGCTGATCTAAAAGGATACTGTTAACTAAAACTGTAAAATTGGTTTTTAATAATTGGGATAGAGCTGAAATAAAATATTAATGTTAGATGAAAAGCTTAACTAAAAGTTACTAAGTTTTAGTAATTAGTAACTTTGCCATTTTTAGTAAGTTTAGTTCTTCAACTTAAATTTAGACATGTTTTGTTAGCAAACTGAAATAAGTTTAAGTTTGAGTAAATTTGTTATGTTAAATTATTTATTTTATTTATATATTTCCAATAATTTTATTTTAACTTAAAAACGAAAAATGTTGCTTTGGACTTAAGCGGAAAACGTAAAACTTGAAACGTAATTTCAGGTTAACACCAAAGCAACATGTTTATTTTTTTTAATTTAAAAGTAAAATTGCTATAAATGTAACTACAACTACAATAAATGAGAAAAATTATACATACATTTACTATAACTTTTATGTTTAGTTTTATCATTTATTGTAGTTTTTTTTTTTTTATATACACATTTCCAGTAATTTTACTTCAACTTAAAATGAAAAATGTTGCTTTGGACTTAAACGCAAAACTTAAAAAGTAAAACTTAAAACATAAAAAGTAAAACGTAAAATGTAAAACTTAAAGCTTAAAACTTAAAACTCAAAACTTAAAGCTTAAAAATTATTTCAGTTTAATACCAAAGCAAAATGTTTAATTTTAATGTTTTACATTTTTAATTTAGTTTTATTATATTGATTTTTTAAAAATATTTCTAGTCATTTTAGTTCTTCAAATTTATTTTATACTTATTTCAGTTTGCTACCAAAGCAACATTTCAAATTTTTAAGTTTTAGTAAATTTGTTATGTAGTATTTTTATCATTTATAGTAGTTTAAAATATTTTACGTAATTTTAGTACTTCAACTCAAAAATGAGAAATGTTTGATAGCAAATTGAAATAAGTTTAAGTTTCAGTAAATTGTGGTTTTATAATTTTTTGTCTTTTTAAAAATATTTTACGTAATTTCAGTTCTTCAACTTAAAAAGGAGAAATGTTGCCTTAAATTGAAATACGTTTCAGTAAATCTTACTATGTGATTGTTATTAGTATCTTTAGTATTTTTAGTAATTTTAGTAACAAAACTATAAATGTTGCATTGAACCTAATATTAATCAAATTAAGCAACTGTTAGGTAGAAATAAAAAAAATAATGCAAGCAAACACAACTGATTTTTTTCAGACAGAAATACTGATTTACTATCTGCATTGATTTTGGATCTTTTGCACACAAATTTAATATTCAGTAGCACTGATTTACCTTCACTTGGACAATTGGATGACAACAAAATTTGACTGAACTAATCTGAATAATGACGCTATTGTCTTCTGTAGAGCTGCTTTAACAGCCAAAATCGAATGTGTTTCATAATTGATGAAGTCTGCAACATCAACACTGTTATTTTCCTGTTTATTCCTGTGAAGCTGCTTTGAAACAATCTGTATTGTTTAAAGCACTATAGAAACAAATGACTGCATGCACAAAACTGAACGCAGACTGTGTAAAACAAGCTTAAAACATCTCCTGAATCAGACGAAACAGACTGAGATTGTGTCATTATCCTATAACCTCAGCATGAGGCCAGATCTCAACAAACAGCACATCTGAGCACAAACCCATGAACACAAAAGCCAAGTGACGGCTTCAGCAGACGGGTCCCGGCCCCACCGACACAAAACAGACAAAAAGGGACACAAACACATAGACGGACAGAGCATGAGAGCCATCAATCGTCTGCCGAATGAAGCCCATCCCGGACGAGCCCCCATTTTCCAGGCTTTTCTCTAGGGGCCAAAAAGAAACTTCGGCAACGAACAAGGTTTGTCACAATGATGCAGAAATTCAGCCATCAGCTCTATGACATGATTAAACCTGAAATTATCTTGAAATTCCAACACTGGCCGTGAAAGAAGAAAAATGCAATAAATAAAACAACTTTTGGATTGGATTTTTATTGATTTATACTTTATTTTCTTCAGATCTGAGCCGAATCCAGCTATCATCGTGCAACAGAGCCAATTACCGTCAGAATTGAGTTTAAGTAGTTTAACTACTGTGCTAGAGTATTAGAAGTTAACTTTCAGCAGATACAGTACTGTTGAAAAGTATGGGGTCAGTACGATTTAATCTTAGAAAGACTTAGAATTTTCTCAAAAATGTGAAATATTTTTATGATTCAAATCAGCTGTTTTCTATGTAAATTAGGGCTGGGACACGATTAATCGCGATTAATCGCATCCAAAATAAAAGTTTATGTTAACATACTAAATGTGTGTTTACTGTGTATATTTATTATGTATATATAAATACACACACATACATGTAAAGCCTTTAAAAAATACTTATATGTGTGGATAGTTATATTTGTATTTAATTTAGATTATATATAGAATTATAAATATTTTATTTATTTTAATTTAATTTTTATTTTCAGTTTTCTTTAATATACATGTTTGTGTGTGTATTTATACATACATTATATATACACACAGTAAACACAGATCATCATCCATGTTAAAAACTGCTGTGCTGCCAAATATTTTGGTGGAAACTGTCAAACATTTTATTTTTCAGGATTCACATATGAATAAAAAGTTTAAAAGAACAGCATTTATTTGAAATAGAAAACTTTTGTAACATAATAAATTTCTTTACTGGCACTTTTGATCAATTTAATGTGTCCTCGGTGAGGCCTTTTAAAAAAAAATCATATTCATTCATGCGTATGCGTTTAAAATATGCATTCCTTCTCTCCAGGCAAATGGAAGAGAATAATGGAGAAAATAATGAAGGAATTTTTCATACAGATTTCACAGGAGTTTGACTCAGATACATTACTGATGAAAAGTCTGGGGTCAGTGCGATTTAATGTTAGAAAGAAATTTTATTACAAATTATAAAAAAAAATCTGGACTATTTTTAGGATTTAAATCAGCTGTTTTTCATGTGAATATATGTTAAAATGTAATTTATCGCAGTGAGCTAAGTGGAATTTTCTAATATGCTGATTTGCTGCTCAAGAAACATTTCTAATCATCATCAATGTTGAAAACAGTTGCACTGCCCAATATTTTTGTGGAAACGGTCATACATTTTATCTTTTTAGGATTCACAAATTTCTCTCTTCAATTCATCAAAAATATAATAAAAATCTGAAATATTTTTAGAATTTAAATCAGCTGTATTCCATGTGAACATAAGTTAAAATGTAATTTAATCACTGTGATCTAAGTGGGATTTTCAGCATCTTTCAGAAATCATTCTAACATGCGGATTTGCAACTCAAGAAACATTTCTGATCATCATCAATGTTAAAAACTGCTGTGCTTCCAAATATTTTGGTGGAAACTGTCAAAGATTTTATTTTTCAGGATTCACATATGAATAAAAAGTTTAAAAGAACGGCATTTATTTGAAATAGAAAACTTTTGTAACATAATAAATTTCTTTACTGGCACTTTTGATCAATTTAATGTGTCCTCGGTGAGGCCTTTAAAAAAAAAATAATCATATTCATTCATGCGTATGCGTTTAAAATATGCATTCCTTCTCTCCAGGCAAATGGAAGAGAATAATGGAGAAAATAATGAAGGAATTTTTCATACAGATTTTACAGGTGTTTGACTCAGATACATCACTGATGAAAAGTCTGGGGTCAGTGCGATTTAATGTTAGAAAGACTTAATTTTATTACAAATTATAATAAAAAATCTGGAATATTTTTAGGATTTAAATCAGCTGTTTTTTTATGTGAATATATGTTCAAATGTAATTTATCGCTGTGAGCTAAGTGGAATTTTCTAATATGCTGATTTGCTGCTCAAGAAACATTTCTAATCATCATCAATGTTGAAAACAGTTGCACTGCCCAATATTTTTGTGGAAATGGTCATACATTTTATCTTTTTAGGATTCACAAATTTCTCTCTTCAATTCATCAAAAATATAATAAAAATCTGAAATATTTGTAGAATTTAAATCAGCTGTTTTCCATGTGAACATAAGTTAAAATGTAATTTAATCACTGTGATCTAAGTGGGATTTTCAGCATCCTTCAGAAATCATTCTAATATGCGGATTTGCAACTCAAAAACATTTCTGATCATCATTAATGTTGAAAACAGTTGCACTGCCCAATATTTTTGTGGAAACGGTCATACATTTTATTTTTCAGGATTCGCAGATGAATAAAAAGTTTAAATAAATAGTAAACTTTTATAGCATTATAAATGTCTTTATTGGCACTTTTGATCAATTTAATGTGTCCTTGGTGAATAAAACCATTAAAGGCCTTAAAGAAACATTTTCATTCATGCATATTCATTTAAAATGTGCATTCCTTCTCTTCAGGCAAATGGAAGAAAATAATTATGAAAGAATTTTACTAATAGAATTTAGTGTCTACATTTAACACAGCTGACAATGTCAAAGCACATTTCAAAGAACTATGCATATTTTCCTTTAAGAACCAATGCAGATAATGGGGAATGCTTATGTCGTTCTGAAATGTGCTTTAAGACCATTAAACTATTCTAATGTCTGAACTCGTATGAAATTCTCACAGCAAATCTCCAACAAATACATACATCTACACTGATGCTCAAAAGTTTGGGATCATTAAGACTTTTTAAAGACGTTTCTTAAGCTCATTACGGCTGCATTTATTCGATCAAAAATACAGAAAAAATGCAATATTGTGAAATATTATTTTGATTTAAAATAAATGTTTTTCTATTTTCTGTTTTCATATTTTAAAATGTAGTTTATTCCTGTGATAAAGCTGAATTTTCTGCATCATTACTCCAGTCTTCAGTGGCACAATCCTTCAGAAATCATTTTAATTTGCTGATTTATCAATTCTTTAACAAATAAACAGCAGAAAAGAACAGTGCTTATTTAAAAAAAGAAATATTTTGTAACAATATAAAACTACCATCTAAAAGTTTGAGGTCAGTACGCTTTTATTATTTCATTTTTTGAAAGAAATTGATACTTTTATTCAGGAAGGATGTGTGAAATTGATACAAAGTTATAGCAAAGACTGTATATTTCCATTTTGAATAAATGCTGTTCTTTTTAACCTTTTATTCATCAAGAATCCCAAAAATAAATAAATCACAGGTTTCAAAAAAAAAAAAAAAAAACGGTTAAAACACTGATAAATAACAAAAGCAAATGTGTTTCTTTGTGAGTTTGTAAAAATGTTTCAGAGTTAAGTATTTTAAAAATCAATTTTTTATTTGCCATTTTTATATTGATTCTTGCTCTTTGTGTGTTTTTTTCTCTTCCCTTATTCTTGTTATATTGTTAGAAGTATACTATTTTGTCGATTATTTATAGTATTTATGGTGGTTGTGCCTTATGTCGTTCCCTGTCTTATGGTGTACATTTTCGCAATAAAATAAAAATAAAATAAACACTGATAATAACAGTAATAAATCAGCTTATTAGAATGATTTTTGAAGAATCATGTGACACTAAAAACTGAAGTTATGCCTGATAAAAATTCAGCTTTGCATAATAGGAATAATTTCCATTTTAAAATATATTAATATAGAACACCATTATTTTAAACTGTAATAATATTTCACATTATTATATATTTTTTTGTATTTTTGATTACGTAAATGCAGCCTTAATGAGCAGAACTCTTTTAAAAAGAAAAAAAAACATTGAAAATCTTACTGATCCCAAACTTTTGAGTGTGCAACAGAGTTCAAATGTGCTCAAGGTGTATGGCATGTTTGTTTATTTAACATTCTGGCTCATTTGACAATGACATGCATAAAATGTGTAAAATGCATGCTTAAATTGTCTGAGCTCAGTACTTGAGGAACTGTAATCGTCTATTATCATAACACAGACCATTGCACTTTAAACATACACAAGCCAGTAAGATTTAAGCTAAACAAACCTCAAGCTCAACCAAACTCAGCGTGTTCACGAGAGCCGCGTGTGATGCACGACGAGGCCCATTCAACAGATAAGTCCTGCAGAATATCAGTGTTTACGTACGGCATCCCGACCGCGCGGCTCGGCCCAGATAAGCGTTATCTGCGCAGGTAAACAGACGGCACGCCGAGAACAGACAGATGTTTCTGCAGCACCGCAATCTCTCTTCAAACACGCTCGCCTCAGTTAAGAAAATAATAGAATGTGCGACAATAACAAACCTGGGAAATGACCCAAGACTTGCTAAGCAAGCATTTCATTTGCAATTACACAAGTGTAAATATGACACTTGGTGATCAACTGAATGAAATGCAAGACTCTAAAAACGGCCCTCGGAGAACAAGCACACGCGATGAAGAGGAAGACGAGCTCGCGGATCCATCATCACAGTCGCTCGGCAGAAAGCGCAAAGGCTTTTAATGTTTTAATTAATTCTGAACTCAATAACACCAACTCTCCAGCTCATGAACCAAGGTTTATCATCTTTAAAGCCAACATTCTTATGCACCAAAATTTTTTAATAATCACCCAATATAAATATATACAATAAATGAAATGCATTTTGCTGGTTTTATTTTATCCAAAAAACAAAACAGATTATCCAGCCGGTTTAACCAAACTCCAACACTTAGTATTACATTTCAGTGTGTAACTCATTAAAAAAACTCATGTTGGACAACATGCAATAAAATGCCAAAAAAAAGTTTATACTTTTGCAAATAGCCAATTTGCCATTTATGAACTTAATGCACCAACATTTTGCATAAAAAAAGTTGCATTTAAATAACGAACAAAAAAGGGTCTGAAATACAGCAAGCTGGTTTTCTTTATTCTCTACTGTCATTAAATAAAAGGAAAACATGAAACAGATAAATTATCCATAAAATACCAACACACTAAAAAACACTAATGCACCTTTAAAGCGGTTCATTGATTATAAATATGTGGCACAATTCCTCAGCGTAGTTAGTGGTGTTTGCTATTGCTAAACCAGTTGAACCAACGTTTTAACGTAGATTTAACTTGATCTTGATAACTTGAGTGCAACTTGCAAAAACACTCATAAAATATAATTAAATTCCAGAGTTAAACACATAACCAAACTAAAAACTTTGACAACCAAAAAAGCCATTTCTTGCCTATTCTTAATCTCTACTGCAATCAATCACTTTAATTGTTTACGATTATGACAGGATTATCCATCATTCCTTGAAATCATTTCCAAATTCAAGTACAAGCTCCTGCAAATCTCCTAATGCATTTTATGAAAGTTGCATATAAATACATAAAAATAATCACCCAACATAAATATAAAACAAAACAAAAAAGACAAATGAAGCAAATAAATTATCCATTCAATATCCAAACTTTTGACACTTAAACTCATAAAATAAAACAAAATTCCAGAGTTAAACACATAACCAAACTAAAAACTTTGACAAGCAATAAAACCATTTTTTGACTATTCTTAATCTCTGTCACAATAAATCACTTTCATTCTCTGAAATAATTTCCAAATTCAAGTACAAGCTCTTGCAAATGTCTTCATTTTGCCCTCTTATGAACTTCATGCATTCAATTAAAGTTACATATAAATATATAAAAACAGCCATTAACCACCCCAAAAAATAAAATAAAACAGCGTCCAAGGTAGAGCGGCACGATTCTGAATAAAATGAGAATCACTTTTTTTTTTGCTTAGAATAAAGATCACGATTCTGGAGAACTTTTTTATTTTAAAGATTTACTCCTGAACATCAGGTTATCAAACAGCAGTAAAATAAGACATCATAAACTTTGCTTTAAATTTAAAGAAATGTAATGAAAAATAATGTGATTGAAAAGTTGCATATAAATATATAAATCACCCAACGTAAGTATAAATCAAACAAAGAAAAGCCTGAAATACAGCAAGCTGGCTTTTCTTTAGTCCCAAAAGTCCTTAAATAAAAGATAAACATGAAGCAAATAAATTATCCATAAAATACCCTGGGGTCTTTAGTCTTTCTTTCTTTAAACTTTTTACAGGATGATCAATCATGCCTTGAAATCATTTCCAAATTCAAGCACAAGCTCCTGCAAATGCCTTTATGCATTCTATTAAAGTTGCATAAAAATGCTTAAAATAGTCACCCAAAATAAATATTAAACAAGATCTGAAATAAAGCAAGCTTTTCCTTATTTCCAAATAAAAGATCAAACATGAAGCAGATAGATCATTCACTACAGACCTTGAAAAACAAAGTTCACAAGTGCTGTCGAAGAAATGCATTGGCCAAAAGCAAATATCATTTAAACACACACAAATGCTGACGTACCTAAAAAAGGCTATTTATTGATTATAAACCTCTGGCGTAGTTTGGTATTTGCCAAGTCAAGCATCATTAGTATTAATGCCAAAACTAGTTTGACAAAACCCAAACACTTTGTTTTAGATTTCAACCTAAGATGATAAAGTCCTACAGAATACTAGAGATTTAAGCAACACAAAAAAGCAAAACGAAGCAATTTCTTTGAAGAAATGCATTCGCCAAAAGCAAATATAATTTAAACACGATGATAAAAAATGCTCACTCTTAAAAATAAAGGTGCTTCATGATGCCATAGAAAAACCTTTTCTTTGTCTAAATGGGTCTATAAAGAACCTTTAACATCTGAAGAACCTTTTTGTTACACAGAAGTTTCTTTGTGGCGAAAGAAAGGTTCTTCAGTTCAGATTATAAAAAGTGAAGAAAAAGATGGTTCTTCGAAGAACCTTTGACTGAATGGTTCTTTGTGGAACCAAAAATGGTTCTTCTATAGCATCGCTGTGAAGAACCCTTTAAAGAACCTTTATTTTTTTTAAAGTGTACCTAAAAAAGGCTATTTATTGATTATAAACCTCTGGCGTAGTTTGGTATTTGCTAAGTCAAGCATCATTTCTATTAATGCCAAAACTAGTTTGACAAAACCCAAACACTTTGGTTTAGATTTCAACCTAAGATGATAAAGTCCTACAGAATACTAGAGATTTAAGCAACATAAAAAAGCAAAACAAAGCAATTTCTTGATTATTCTTAATCTGATGAGCTTGAAATCACTTGCAAACTCAAGTACAAGCTTCTGCAAATGTCTCAGAACCGCCGTCCAATAGTTCCAGCATCAAAACCATGCTTTTAAATAAATCTCTCTGTTATTGCTCATATTGATCTCCTGTATCATTGAAACACGGCCCAAAATGACTTTATGTTGTGCATTATAGGTAATAACGCGGACGGCCAAAGACATTCTGTCTAAACGCGACCATTTTGATCTTCACTTATCAAATCAGCTCCGATCTGAAGCGTGGGTTTGGAGGATCTGCACCAGAAAACACACATTCATGAATTCAACGATTCTCCTCATCCAGGGCTGACAGTCAATTACAGGCAATTTGAGCAAATCCCAGCATCCCATCTCTGTGTTTGGATAACATTTCACCTTCTAACGCAAAGATCTGACACAGAACAAAACGCAAAACACAAGAGAGATTGTCGAGGGTCTAGCAGACACCGCTTACTGTGTAAAACCAATGCTCGCTGAAACTCATCCAACACACCATTTGAATACAATAAGACAATACGAGGCATTCACGATGCATTTGCTTTGATATGAGGCTTTCAGCATGCATATGGCCATTTTTGATAATTACAAATTGTGTTACGGGCTCAAGTATACCTTAAAACAATCCGTCTTTATACCTCATACAACATCTGCAATGGAAACTCATGTTCAGCAACCATAATTTGACACGCTCCCGATTGGAAAAGTTGCATTCTAATGAAAATCTTAAACTTTCCATTGATTGACCAGTCAAAATTCAACCTTTCTGATATTACTGGCACTGCCAGATGACAGATTTATTAAAAAAAGTCTAAATTTCAGACTGCATGGACTCTGTTTAAATGCAATCGTTTAATTTTATTCTACACAGTAAAAATTATGCAAGGGATTGGTGAGAAATGTTAAAAATCAAATGCAACATGATGAAGTGATGCATGATGCATTCTCTCAACCAATTTAAAACAACAAGTTCTTAACATCGAAACGCAATAATGACAAAACAATGGTAAAAGTTTAAATGGATTTAGCAAACAGCCAAACAATAATCTTATAACAGTAATCACACAGTTTATTCATGCTGCTAACTCACAAAGCCTTCATTTCATCAGTATTGTTCAATATCAAATTCTTTATTCAGACAACTGCATTTGAATAGTTTGAGCTTTTACAGTAATTCAGCTTTCTTCCAATCAACTGGAAAATATGTATTATGTACTTTGGTTTAGCAACCATTAATTTACACTGAGATTATTTATTTGACACGCTACCGATTGGAAAAATTGCATTATAATGAAAATGTTAAACTTCCCATTGATTGACCAGTCAAAATTCAGCCTTTCTGATATTATTGGCACTGCTTGATGACAGATTTAATAACGAAAGTCAAAATTTCAAACTGCATGCCTTCTGTTTAAATGCAATCGTTTAATTTTATTCTAAACAGTAAAAATGATGCAAGGAATGGGTGAGAAATGTTAAAAATTAAATGCAACACTGCAGTGATGCATGATGCATTCTCTCAGTGATTTCAGCAATCCAACCAATTGAAAACGATGAGATCTTAACATCAAAACCCCAAAAATAACACAATAATGACAAAACAATAATCTTATAACAGTAATCACACAGTTTATTCATGCTGCTAACTCACAAAGCCTTCATTTCATCAGTATTGTTCAATATCAAATTCTTTATTCAGACAACTGCATTTGAATAGTTTTCTTCCAATAAACTGGAAAATATGTATTATGTACTTGCTTTTTTACAGTTTACAGTTCATGCGTTTATATGATTCTACAAATCTAAAATTGAATTGGATGTCTGACTGTCAAATCTTAAAAAGCATTCATGAGACAAACAGGTTTCTGGATGTTGATTTGTGAGAAGCTCAACTCAAACAATTTCCTGAGGGATCAGTGCTTCATTTCAGACTGTTTGGGATTCAATCCCATTTAGATCCACCAAACACATCACACCCCAATCATAGAGCTGAATATGAGAACAGGAAATCTGAATGAAGTCAATCTGCCCATCTTCTGTGTAAATGTCAAAGACATCCAAAATAACTCACATTACTGTTGCTACTGACAGAAATAATAATTCCAAATGAATGTGAAGATGCCAAATAATGCAGAGGAAAAACAACTCAAAGTCGTAAATAAAGATTATTAAAGAATATTTAACCAGAAAAATACTATTTAAGTCTTTCTACTTCCACTAAAATGTTGTTTAATTCAATGTTACTTGCCACTTCAGTGTAATTCAAGTAGAGCTGCAAAACAACTAGTCGTGATTAATCGATTGAAAATAAAAGTTTGTCATGTTTGCTAGAGATGCACCGATCTGGATTTTGGGGGCCGATCACCGATCACCGATCACCAAAAGCAGTATCTGCCGATCCCGATATTACCGATCACAGCGTCAAATCCATAAATTCTTCAATATTGTTGTCTCATGTACAAACATTGACATTTTATTATTAGTATAAAAAGTAGGAAATGAGAAAGTATCATGAATTGACCAGTTTTATTGCAGGCTGAGGCAAATTTCAATATTGAACACTCTCAAGACTCTCATAGACAACTTGGACTCAGCTTACATAGAGTAAGTGTTGCTTACTATCTTAAACTGTCTTTTGGCAGTAATTATGTACAACACAACATTTCACTCTTTTAGAGCTGACACAATTTGTAAACTATGAACCTTAGTTTTTCTGTGGAAAAAGTTAAATCTAATAAAAGAGTTAAATCTTAAAATAAAAAAATGATTATGTGCAAAACACACATGTGCACCATAATAAACATTTAACTCTCAGGAGGCTCTTTCTTAAAATCACAATTTAGAGTTTAGCAACAAGCTTTTTGTGGAAAAATAAAATAAATATGCCATACATATGCATATACACATACATATACATATACAGGGTGCAATTTGTGAAAAAAAAAAACAGAGGGGGGGATGCTTTTAGAAACTTTTTTTTCTCTCTCCATAGGGAGAGGTTGACCAAACTGTTACTGTAATCTGTTAACAACGCGCATTATACCCGTCTTTTTAGGCAAGAACCAGATAATGAGTGTCAGGTCATGAATTTTTTTTAATATGACAGAAGCTGTATTATGTGATCACAATTTAATAAAAACATTGTATTAATAGTAATGGTTTAATTTCAAACAACGAATACATTTTATAGAGAAGGTGAGCAAAGTATCAACGGAGCTTTTTGGAAACTCAGAATCAGTAAACCACTGCGTCGCAAAAAGATTCACTGTTTTGAAGCGCTCCAATCGGATCGCGAATCATTTGATTCAGTACGTTCAACTTCAAAGCGCGTATGGCGAATCATTTGATTTAGACGACTTTAAAGCGCGTATTGCAAATAATTTGATTTAGATCGGGACGTAGGAGCGGCTTCGCGGGACGTTTTATCCCCACCGTGGATAAAAATAATTCAGCAGAGGCAGGGATGCATAGACCAGAGGGGAGGAAATCCCCTCACCGGCGACGTCATCTTCAGTGTTAATGCGTTGTAGAGACAGCCACGCCCATTAGGAGACCCTAGTCTGAGAAGTGGGAATGCGTGCTCTGGCGGCTGTTTGTTGTTGTAAACGTCATCTGATCGGCCTGCTCTGATCTATTTTGAGAACTCCGATCAAAACCGATAGCGCCCCTATCGGTCGATTGCGATCGGATGCCGATCGATCGGTGCATCTCTAATGTTTGCATACTATAAAAATATACTGTGTGTGTGTCTATATATACACACATACACACATACATGTATGTATATATAAATTTTTTTTTTTTTTTTATTTGTATGTAAACACTTATATTTATTTATATTATATATAAATATAAATATTTTACATATAAAGCGAACATATTAAATATACACATAGTACATAATAAATATACACAGTACACACATATAGAGAATTGGGGGGGTGAAAGGATTAATCAAGGATTTAATAGTTCCCCATGTGTTTAAGGTTTAACCACTAACTTGAAATCAGAAAAAAATAATGCATTATATTTTTCATTAAGAAAATTAGGGATATTATGATATTTTTGCATTGTGCCTTTATTTCCATGACAATTAAACAACATTTTCTCTACATTCCGATGATTGAAATGCAACTGAAGTCTCATGTGCATAACTATCGTCACATTGTAGCTTGCAAAAATTTGCCATTTGCAAAATTATATTTTGTAACAAGAAAATTAGGGCATATTAGCATTTCTTGCATTGTGCCCATTTTATTTTGAAAATTCATTTAACCATTAAAACAGGGTTAATTTGAGAAAAAAATACAACTTGTTTTATATAGTCCTAAAATGTCATTTTTGTTCAGCATTTAATGAATTGTTGTGAGTTTCATGATTTAAATTCATTTTGAGTAATGACCTTTAATTTTACCATTAAAACGGGGTCCAAGAATAGGGGGGTGAAAGGATTAATCAAGGATTTGATAGTTCTCCATGTGTTTAAGGTTTAACCACATCACTAAATGTAGAACTATGACTGACTTCGCAAACAAACAAGAAAAACACGTACTGTTTCTTTAAATCACATTTCTTGCTTCAGCCGACCCATCCCCCTTTTCTCACAGACCCCCCTCCCCAACTCTCTCTCTCTCCCCATCTCTCGCTCGTCCAGCCCCCCACCCATGCACCACAGCTTGTATCCATATTGTAGCATGCAAACAGCCGTATTTCCCTCTGGATGATCCGCGGTGGCTCTCCGGTGCTGCTGATTGGAGCAATGATGGACTATATGGTGGCCATTTCAGTCTCAGGAATTCCAGTCTCAACCTCCCCCTGTCCAGCCAGAAACACACACACACACACACACACACACACACACACACACACACACACACGGATGTGTGGGGAAAGCCAACCCACACCCCAGCGCACAAACACGCAAAACACAGCAGATACGAGCAGCAAACGGAGCATCAGGGTAATTTGTTTCCACCAATCGAAGGCTGTTTCAAAGCCACACCGCCCTGCTTTTCTATTTTACGGCAGCGTCCGCTCTGATGGGGAATCTTGGAATTAGGGGTGTGCGATATGACGATTTTTGATCGTGGACGATTAAAATGTCTCCACGATCTGCTTTTGAATAAATATCGTAGTATCGTGCTACAGTGTGTCTCCGTCTTAATATACTTTGCATTTACTCACGGGACACTGCACTTATTCATATTCGCGATCATAAAAGTACATTTGAATGTGCTTCAAAGTCTTGCCGGTAAAATAACGCCATTTGGTCCGCGCGCTGTTCTGGAATGCGCTTCATGAGCGCGTAAACCTGAAGCACGTGCGCTAAAAGCCTGTCAAACAGCACCTGATTACTAAACTGAGCTATCTTTGGCGTTTAATTTGCTTATACTGTCAAAAACACGCAAGGATTACATATAAACACAGTCGGTTGTCTAAAGTGAAAGTAAACAGTTAAGAGAAAAACGGATGCGCGCCTGTATAGATGTGTGCAGCTCTGCGACAGAGCTAAACATGCTGTCGATTGTCATTAAATTGACAGTACACCCAAAAATGTTGTCACTCACATGTCCTAAATCTCTATTAATTTTTTTTCTTGTGCTTAACACAAAAGAAGATATTTTGAAGAATGTGGGTAACAGTAGCTGGTCCCCACTGACTTAAAATAAATAAATTAAATATATGGAAGTAACTGGGGACCCAGCAACTGTTTGGTTACCCACATTATTCAAAATAAGTTTTATGTTCAGCATGTTTTATGCTTAAAAAATGCGAGTGAGTAAATTATGACAGAATTGTCATTTTTGGGTGATGATACACTAATACAACAAAACACAAAGGAAAATCACTCACTGCTCTTGACTGAAGAACTTCAATACAGTTGCTTTAAATGTTGCTTCCATGTATAATTTATGTTTATTTATAAATTTCTTGAATGCTACTGATAAATACATGGACTATACCTGAAAATTAAAGCACTGTTTGTTTTTTTTGTATAGTATGTGTATTTGTAACATGTATCTTATCTTTGTTCTTATTTTTTTAAAACAAAGAAAATAATGACGAAGATTTTTTGTCTTCGCCCACTTTGGCTTAAATATCTGCCATTCTTTTTATTTTATATTTTGTTACCTTGTAAGGTTTTGGTTTTAAAATAGAAACATTAATTTGGCTGTACTACTCAGACAACTTGTAAAAAAGTAAAACCAACATGACAAAGAATCGTGATAAAATCGTGAATCGTGATATTTCTTGAAAAAAATCGTGATATGATATTTTTACCATATCGCCCAGCCCTACTTGGAATGCTCTACTAGAAGACTATTACACAACACACACACCACGGCCAAAACATCAGGCTTTATGAGCCCTCGCGGCATCGCTAAAGCATTCAACAACCCGCCGTCAATGACAGAAAAACATTTCACCTTCAACTCACAAGGAGAAATCACCAAATTAAAGCATTGTTTGAAACACGATGCTGTTATTAAACACATTTTTCACAAAATTCTCATGATTGTAATGGAAATAAAACGTCATGTGCATTACTATTGTCTCATTTTAGTGAAAATGCAGCCCGAAAGAAAATAATGTTAATGTTATTTTGCATAAAGAAAATTATGTGAAATTAGGTTTTTTTTTTTTTGCATTTGATTGACAATAAAACATGATTTTAATGCAAATGAAGTATAACTATTGTCTCATTTTAGCTTGTAATCAAATGAAAAACATCTAAAATGTTATTTTGCATAAAGAAAATTATGGATTTTTTTTTTTTTTTTTTTTGCAGTTGTATGACAAATAAACATTTTCAGTAAATTCACATGATTTTAATACAAATAAAGTGTCATGTACATTACTACTCATTTTAGCTTGTAATCAGAATTAAAAAAAAATTACAAATTATATTCTGCATAAAGAAAATTATGAAAAATTTGGATTTTTTTTTTTTGCAGATGCATGACAAATAAACATTTTCACTAAATTCACATGATTGTGATACAAATAAAGTGTCATGTGCATTACTACTGTCACAGTGTAAAATAAAGTTTAATGTGCATTACATCATATTTTAGCTTGCAATCAGAAGAAAAAATTAAGAAATTATAATTTGCATACAGAAAATTAGAAAATTAGGGGATAACAGGATTTGTTTTGCATTGTCACTATTCTCATGACAATTAAAGAATGTTTTCTCTAAATTCCCATGATTGTAGTGCAAATAAATCTCATGTGCATTACCATCTCATATTTTAATTTGCAATCAGAAGGAAAAAATTTAAAACATTTTGCATAAAGAAAACTGAGGGATATTAAGATTTTTTTGCATTGCGACTATTTTAATGACAAATAAACAATGTTTTCTCTGAATTCCCATGATTTTAATGCAAATGAAGTATAACTATTGTCTCATTTTAGCTTGTAATCAAATGAAAAACATCTAAAATATTATTTTGCATAAAGAAAATTATGGATTTTTTTTTTTTTTTTTTGCAGTTGTATGACAAATAAACATTTTCAGTAAATTCACATGATTTTAATACAAATAAAGTGTCATGTACATTACTACTCATTTTAGCTTGTAATCAGAATAAAAAAAATTACAAATTATATTCTGCATAAAGAAAATTATGAAAAATTAGGATTTTTTTTTTGCAGATGCATGACAAATAAACATTTTCAATAAATTCACATGATTTTAATACAAATAGTGTCATGTGCATTACTACTGTCACAATTTAAAATAAAGTTTAATGAGCATTACATAATATTTTAGCATGCAATCAGAAGAAAAAATTAAGAAATTATAATTTGCATACAGAAAATTTAGGAAATAACAGGATTTGTTTTGCATTGTCACTATTCTCATGACAATTAAAGAATGTTTTCTCTAAATTCCCATGATTGTAGTGCAAATAAATCTCATGTGCATTACTATCTCATATTTTAATTTGCAATCAGAAGGAAAAAATGTAAAACATATTTTGCATAAAGAAAACTGAGGGATATTAAGATTTTTTTGCATTGCGACTATTTTAATGACAAATAAACAATGTTTTCTCTGAATTCCCATGATTTTAATGCAAATGAAGTATAACTATTGTCTCATTTTAGCTTGTCATCAAATGAAAAACATCTAAAATATTATTTTGCATAAAGAAAATTATGGAATTTTTTTTTTTTTTTGCAGTTGTATGACAAATAAACATTTTCAGTAAATTCACATGATTTTAATACAAATAAAGTGTCATGTACATTACTACTCATTTTAGCTTGTAATCAGAATAAAAAAAAAATTACAAATTATATTCTGCATAAAGAAAATTACAGGATATTGGGATTTTTTTTGCATCGTGTGACTATTTTCTTAATAAATAACATTCCCATGATTGCAATTCAAATAAAGTGTTATATGCATTACTATGATTACATTTTAGCTTGCAATCAAAAGAAAGAAATTTAAAAACTTTATTTTGCATGAAGAAAATTACAGGAAATTAGGACAAACAACATTTTCTCTAAATTCCCATGATTGTAATGCATATAAAGTGTCATGTGCATTACTACTGTCACATTGTAGCTTGCAATTAGAAGAAAAAAATTATAATAATTAAAATTACAGGATATTGGGATTTTTTGCATTGCGATTTTTTTCATGAGAATTAAACAAAGTTTTCTCTAAAATCCCTTGACTGTAACGCAAATAAAGTGTAATGAGCATTACATAATATTTTAGCATGCAATCAGAAGAAAAAATTAAGAAATTATAATTTGCATACAGAAAATTTAGGAAATAACAGGATTTGTTTTGCATTGTCACTATTCTCATGACAATTAAAGAATGTTTTCTCTAAATTCCCATGATTGTAGTGCAAATAAATCTCATGTGCATTACCATCTCATATTTTAATTTGCAATCAGAAGGGAAAAAAAATTAAAATATATTTTGCATAAAGAAAACTGAGGGATATTAAGATTTTTTTGCATTGCGACTATTTTAATGACAAATAAACAATGTTTTCTCTAAATTCCCATGATTGCAATGCAAATAAAGTGTCATTACTACCATAACATTTTAGCTTGCAATCAAAAGAAATACAAAAAACTAAATATATTTTGCATAAAGAAAATTAGGGGATATTAGCTTGCAATGAGAAGAAAAATTTAAGAAATTATATTTTTAAAGAAAATTAAGGTATTTTTTACAGACACATATTCTGCAAAGAAATAAAAAGAATATGAATAGATATATTTGAAGAAAGCTGCTTGTCATTTTTGTTTTTTTGTTACTCGTGGTTCACACAACACAGAAAATCTCATAAATATAATTGTGGTACAGCACTTAAATCTGGTATATTATATAAACCCAACACATTCAAACTTCAGAAACACACCAGCTTTCTTCAGTCATATTAAGAGAGTCACCAAAGACAATAAACATCCTTGAAACCAACTTCTATTGATCCAAAAACACAGACTTCTGACAGAAACATCATGTGACGTTTGAACGCTCTTCTCCAAAGTCGCTTTCAAACTTGTGTGTATTTTCACTCTTGCAGATAAAAACTATGAAGCCTAAACCAAAGCCCTTGAGGTTTTGGAGGAAAACACAACCCTGACCGTTTGTTATCCTTCATGTGAATTTGGTAAACCAAAGGAAGCTTGATGGTAAGCTAGTTAGGAAGCCAAAAACCACAACACAACATATGCTGGGCAGCTCAACAGGGAACTGAAAGACTCATTATAATCACAAAACAAAGACTTCACACACTTCTCAAGACATCTGAGGAACAAAACCTCTAAATATAAAGATATACATCCCTCATAACACATTTGGATCTGTTTTGACTCAGAAGTGACCCATAAAAACACTTTTAGAAAATAAAATGCATGTTTTGAGAGCCTTTTTTTGATTTAATAATTACTTTTTAAAGAGATATAACCATTTAGAAAAGAAAATTAGATTATTTTGGACTTGTAAAATGATCTATGAAGTTATACTTCTATTTGTAAAACATATTCAGCCTTTTCACCATGCATAAATAACATAAATAAACATAAATATGTACGCCTATTGACAAACCATTGCGGCAAGAAAAACTGCTCACATATTTCATCTGAAAGAAAGTTTATGCAAGTAAAATGAGTAAATATAGTTTGAAACCTTTTCATAGTAGTATTTATGGTGTTACGACTCTGTTTAACTCATTTACTTTCATTACAATGGCGTAAATACCATATTTTTTTAGATTATATGTTTCTAGAAATTTCATACAATAACATACTAAAATACAAAATTCATCAATAAATTTATAATAATAAAAAATTATATCTATATATTGCCGCTCAAATTTGGGATCATAAGATTTTTAATGCTTTTAAAAAAAAGTCTCATGCTCATCAAAGTTCCATTTATTTGATCAAAAATACAGAAAAAAAGATTATATTATGAAATAATATTGCAATTCAAAATAATAGTTTTTTATTTTAATATACTTTAAATTATAATTTATTTCTGTGATGCAAAGCTGAGTTTTCATCAGCGATTACTCCAGTCTTCAGAGTCACATGATCCTTCAGAAATCATTTTATTATCAATGTTGGAAAAAGTTACGCTGCGTAATATTTTCAGGACTCTTTGATAAATAATAAAAGATAAAAAGAACAGCATTTATTCAAAATATAAATCTTTTCTAAGAACAAAAGTCCTTACTATCACTTTAACATGTCCTTGCTAAAAATAATTGTTTTGTTTGTTAAAAAGTTTTCTATTTTAAATAAATGCTGTTATGCAAATATTTTAAAGTATAATAATATAGAGAACCACTATTTTAAATTGCATTAACATTTCTTAATATTAAGAGTTTCTGTATTTTTGAACAAACAGCCTTGACGAGCAGAAAAGTCTCTTTTAAAAAGCATTTTGCAGCAGTTTTTTTAATCTGATTAATGTGTAATGTAAAATATTTAAAAGAATTCATAATTTTTTTAATTCATAAAAACAGGAGTAAATGCAGTAATAACATGGTAACATTTATAAGTTCACTCGTAAATGTGAAGTTCCTAATCAGATGCAATATTCAATATGATTGAAAAATATTAAGTTACGCAATTCTTTGGGTCCAAATGCACTATGAGAGCTATAAATACATATACATCCAACCCTAAAAGGCCATTCCTGATAATAAAACATGGAAATTCTGTCTTGTGATACTTTTTAAGGACTCATGGATGAAACGAATAGCATTAATTCAATATAAATCTTTTCTAACAATATAAGTCCTTGTTATCACTATCAATTTAACACAACTTTGCTAAATACAAGTACTAATGTTTTCTATTTTTAAAAAAATGCTGTTATGTGAATATTTTAAGGTATAATATAATTTATATTTTAAATTCATAACATTCATAACTTGATTTGTAAATGTAAAGTTCCTAATCAGATGCAATATGCAATATGATCGAAAAATATGAAGTTATGCAATTCTTTGGGTCCAAATGCATTATAAGAGCTATAAACACACATTTATCCAACCCTAATGCTGATAGTAAAGCATGGAAATTCTGTCCTGAAATGAAACATTGTCTTCCCTCTCAGACAGTAGATGATGAATATTTGCTCTGAGGTTGTTTATTAAAGTGCACCTTGATATTAAATGTTATTTAATCAGAATTCAGCATGATATTGAGCTGTATGGATCCACCCCTCCCCCCAAACCCCTCCAACACAACAAAGCCACAGCAAACACACATTTATTGCATGCAGAAGACTTTATCTATGCTTGTGAGGAATCACTTATATAATATGAATGCACACATTATTTAGACCCAGACAGGATCTTGCATGACTTGATTCAAAATTAAAATCCTTGGACTGAAGGCTGGCTGTCCTTGTGTTGTTGCTGAGGATAGTGAGTAGTATTTGTAGTTATGAATGAATGTGAGCTTTACTCATTCACATCTACTGACTTACTCAAATGCAACATTTCAAATGCAATTGCAATTAGCTTAAATGAGCAAAACCAAGTCTAATGCAAACAAACATGACTCTCAATGCAAACACATGGCGGTTTAGCACTGAAAAGCCTAGTGCATCATATAAATCATGCTTATACACTAATAAAAACATCGGAAAAGCATGCAAATCTCCACAAAGTCTCGCCAAAGGAATAAAAGAGCGCTTACCTGCACTAAAAGTTCCCAGAAGAAGTGCAAAAGTCAGCCAGGAAGCGAACATATTCCTCTAGTGACACAAAAACACCCCAGATTTTCTCCTTTTCAGTGTTTTCTGCTTTGCACACATTTAAAACGATCGGGGAAACACACACACACATGTACACACACACAAACACACACACACGAGCCCGAGTGACCGTCGGCCTGATGTCCACCCACCGATCGGGCTTAATCAAACTTTAACACATGCACAAATCCATCAGGAAAAGCGGATATTCCAACAGAAACGCCTTCCGGTCCGAAAGAAGCGGCGATTTCCACTCAAATCCCGTCCGTGTGCGTCGCTTCTCTCGTGCAGAGCGAGAATGGCTGGACAGGGTCCGATTCTGACATGCACGGAACTGAACTGAGTCCAAAATGGCTTCGGAGAGCGAAACGCAGCCAGCAGGGAAACCAATTTTCCAATTCTACTAAGGCGAAGCTTCGGCTCATGAATATTAACTACTCAGCGTGACGCTCGCGCGGCGCCGCGCTCCGATTGGCTGAGTTTGTGGCGTAGGCATGGCTCATGAATATTAAATCGCTTGCGTGAGTGGACGCTCCCTGAAAGCTGTCGAGGAACGTCAGCACGGCCTACTTAATATTCAGCAGGCGTGGCTTTGCCGTAGTAGGATTGGGAATTTCGCAGCAGGGAAACCCGGATGTTGAAACACAAAGAGAGAAATGCAAAGCCTTTGAGTCCATATGCTCAGGCTACACAATTTACTCAAACACGACTGTTTTAAAGCCAACACTGCGGTATTTTGCTGCAAATGTGAATAGGAACGTATTTAGTTTTTACCAGACAGGCTTTGTTTTTGTTTCTATGCTTCGTGTTGTTTGTTATTGTTTTGATTTGGAGGTGAACCTCATTGATTTATTCACCTGAATATTAGTTATTGAGATGAAACTTGACCACAAGTCATATACATTTTTATGCATCATCTGAAAGCTTTCCAAATAAATAAGCTTTCCATTGATGTATTGCTTGTTAGGATAAGATAATATTTGGCCCGAGATACAACTTTTTGAAAATCTGGAATCTAAAGGTGCAAAAAAGGGTATTCTTTTTATTTAGAGGTTTATACATCATCTGAAAGCTTTACAAATAAATAAGCTTTCCACTGATGTATTTTTTGTTAGGATAGGATAATATTTGGCCAACAACTTTGTGAAAATCTACAATCTGAGGGTGCAAAAAATCAAAATATGGAGAAAATCATCTTTAAAATTGTCCAAATTAAGTTCTTAGCCATGCATATGTCATTTATTAAAAATTACATTTTGATATGTGGTAGAAAATGCACATGGAACATGATCTTTGCTAATATCCTAATGATTTTTCATTCTGAAGCATTAACTAATCTGAATCAAATGATTTGCAATCTGCGATTCAAAGTTTTGAACTGAAACAAAAGATTTGTGAATTAGCTCCAAAGTTCCCATGTTAATCAAATGATTTGCGATCCGAAGCTCTGATCTGAAGCAAAATATTTGCAAATTAGCTCCAAAGTTTCCATATTTTTAGTTCCAAAGTCCAATTCGCAAACCCTCGTTTCAGAACAGGATTTGGAGCCCAGATCGCGAATCATTCTAATTTGAATCAAATGATTCCGATGAAAATCATATGATTCGCGATTTGAAGTACCGATCTAAGAAAAATATTTTCGAACCCTCTCCCATCTAGAATAAATGATTCGTGATATACAAGAATTTAAAGTCTTGATCTGAATCAAACAATTCGCGATCCGATTGAAGCACTTCGAATCAGTGAATCATTTTGCGACGCAATGTTTAACTGATTCAGAGTTTCGTAAAGCTTAGTTTGAATCCAGCGTTCCAGCGTAAATGACTCACTCAATTGATTCGGTTTGTCTGTTTCTGTTTTCGCGAACCGTCATTTCAGATTAGGACTCAGAGTCGGATCACAAATAATTCAATTTGCGAAATGATTAACGAACCCGCTCCAAAGTACCTATCTGAATTAAACGATTCCCATCTAAATCAAATGATTCGCGATTTAGCCTAAACAAGTTTAAGCATGTTTATTTCAGACCACATATAGCCCTATATGGCCATAAACATATATGTAGCAATAAGTATAGAAATAGAAGTTCTGTATCACTGCACAGCCCATAAATTACATTCGCAAACAATACTGTATAATTAGCATGGCAGAAATCCAGCAAAAAGTGCCCCCTAGTGGGCTAAAAATGCTTGTGCTGTGTATTTGTACACCTATTTTTTGAACATTTGTTGACAATAACTACATTTATGCCTATAATGCATCCATAAAAACCTATTAAACATCAACGTAGTTAAAAAAACCACAGTCCTTATCTAGCCTATTTATTAATTCACGTTATTACACCCATGTAATATATATTTACATATATCTAAAGCACTGTTATATATATTTAAATAAATTTCGAAAACATATTTAAAAAAACATGAAACATGTAAACCTGTATAAAAATATTCACGCCTTATATTTTTTAATCAACGTTTTTTAAATGTTACTTCTACATCATGTTTACCATTTCTAAAGCTACATTATGTTATATAATATTATATATTATATTTACGTTTATTCTGCGTGACTTCTACGTGCTTTAAATGGACGCGCGCGTCTCATTTGAACTGGAATGGAGGGAGTTACCATGGAAACGGAGAGGCAACTGGACAGGACAGTCAAGCACCAGAACACCGTTTCTCACTGTTGTTTTCACTAATTTCAGGTAAGTTTAGTCTCTAAAATTACACAAATAGTACATGCAAGTGTTTCTGACACTTTCTTTCAAGTAAATAACACGCTTCTGTTGAATATTTACTTTATAGAAATGGTTGAGTGTCTTCGGGAAAAGTCCGTTAGCATCTCAACCGTAATGCTAACTATAGGTTAACTATAGACTTGAGCTCTTGTTTATGAATGTTTGGACTTTTAATGTCATCTTAAGTATAGGTGAGCGGTTTTGATTTAAAAAAAAAAGTTTTTTAGGCAATTTGTCATTGGATAAAAGGAAGAAAGCTAATTTATTTAACCTAAAAATATGTTCTGTACTTTTAATCGACCTTGAAAATGGACTGGAAGTACTTAAAACACATTGTCTTTCATGGTAAACAAATATTGATACCACATGACATGATCAAAAGTGTCAGAAAAAACCTCTACAACACAGGAGAAGTTCCTAATTTAAGGCGAGACACTGCAGGTGAACAGGGTAAAAAAAAAAAAGAACTAATAGTTATGACCTTACTTACTCAGTTAATTGATTACATTGATAACTGCAAACATTTTTCAAAACAAGTTTTCTAAAATAGGTCTAAATATGCAATTGAGGCATTATTTGATTAAATATGTGCTAATTTGCATACATGTCTAGTACAAAAATATTAATACTGGATTAAGTCAGTTTCAAAATTCGTTTTTTATTTATTTATTTTTTAAACATATTTGACACATTTTGTCACTCTATAATCTAGATAATATTTAGAACACACAGAAAACAATGTATTTTTTCCCCCCAGTTTTGGGTGGAATAAAAATTTGTATAAAATCACGCCACTTTCAAGGTCTTAAAATTAAAGAAATTTACATTTCTAGTACAAAAATCTAAACACTGTATTAATTCTTTTTTAATTTTTTTTACATATTTGACACATTTTGTCACTCCATAATTCAGAAAAAACTTAGAACAGACAGAAAACAATGTATTTTTATATTTTTGGGGGGAATAAAAAGTTGTATAAACTCAAGCAAATTATATATGAACAAATCCCTCTGTAAAACCCTTTAGAATATAGACAGGAATAAAAATGTAAAAGTTGGTGTGTGTAAGTGCTACTGAAGTAGAGATTTATGGCTCAGTGTAGGAGAAAAAAACTCACTTTAAGAAAATGGCCTTTAAAATATTTATTACAAGTGAAATCTATTGGCACAAATAGATAAACTGCTATAAAAGAAACACTTAACAGTGTCTTTTGGGTGTTTTCTTTCCACTAGTCTGAAAAAACACTTTATGAAACACCAAAAACCCAAAATCTCAAACTTGACAGATGCATAAAAAAGTGTTTTTGCCTGCAGTGTCTGCCCTTAAAAGTTAGGAACTTTAAGCAGCTCCCTTCAGAAATTTTAAAATTAGGATGCAGAAAACACAAGTGATATGAGAAAGCTTATCAAATAACTTTTCGTGCATCTTTCATAATATATTTTGCCTATATCACCATTCATCTGTAATTTTCTTTTGCAAAATTATATATATCTATATACGTATGTTTGTTTGTTTGCTTGATTGTTAGTTATTTTAAAAGGGCTTTAACGTCCAAACGTAAGTAACACTATGATCATTACTAAATAAGTAAACCTAAAAATGTAAAATCTTTATCTTGTCTGCATTTCACCTCCAATTTGGTTAATTTCTAATAAACCTGGCATTGTACACTCTTAAAAATAAAGGTGCTTTAAAGGGTTTTTCAAGCGATGCCATAAAAGAACCATTTTTGGTTCCACATAGGACCATTCAGTCAAAGGTTCTTTAACATTGGCTGGAGGTGAGCCAATGTTAAAGTGAAAGTGAAAACTGACAGTGCTTTCAGCATCTGACGTGCATTCTTTCAGAGACAATAAGAGGCGATTATACTTTACATGCTGATATTAATTTAGTACCCTAATATTTTTCTTGTGCCCTGAACATGGTGAAGAAAAAATAAAAAGAAACCTATTTTGTGTAAGGTTTGTTTTTTGAAAGACTTAAATAAAGCTCTTAATTTTCTTTGATGACTGCAGTTTTATTTAGGGGTTAAAAAAGTCTTATTTATAATTTCAGGTGGTCTTAAATGTGGGGACTGAAAGACAAGAATTGCGATGAAACTTCAAAAGGCTATCCATTGAATAAATATGAGCGCTGCACGTTTCAAAGTCATTTGCTGCGCTGCTTTGTGTACCATTCTGACAGCGCCTCCTGCTGGAAGAGAAACGCATAGAGTTGTAAATGTGAACTGATGGATCCACAAGATAATGTGTTATAAAAATGTAAACAATTTAAACGAAGGCAGTAAAATATATGTATATGTTATTTAAGTAATATAATATTTTATTGATAACAATTGTTTAAATTAATATAATTGATTTATTCTTTGAAACTTTAATATTAATTTCTAGTAAAAATATTAATATTAAAAACTAGTTCAGTGTTAAATAAATTAAATAACAAAATACAATTTTAAAATATTAATTTCTCTGAAAAGCAATGCAAAATAGTAAAAAACTCATTTTTACTATTTAATTATTGTAATGGTGAAGAAATTGGCAAAATAAATTGAAAAAAATGCGAAACATCGCGTTCGGTATTCGGCCTTCGGCCAAGCATTTCATTATTATTCGGCTTCGGCCAAGAATTTCATTTCGGTACATCCCTACTTTTTTTATAATCTGAAGAACCCTCTTTCACCACAAATAACCTTTTGTGAAACAGAAAGGTTCTTTATGGAACCATTTAGACAAAAAAGGTTCTTCTATGGCATCGTGAAGCACATTTATTTTTACAGGGTGTCTGTGGGGTCTTAAAAAGTATTAAAAGTTGATAAATCAATTATGAGAAAATTAAGGCCCTTAAAAGGTATTAAAAAGTCTTAATCGCGTTTTTTTTTTTCACGTAATTTGCGACAAACGCGGGAAGGTGATGTGACGCTCTCCACATGTAGCAGCGAAAGCACAGACCGAAACAGACGGCAAAATGGGAAAATGTAATTTGGGGAATCCTGGTTGGAGAAAGACGAGTTTAAACAGTGGCTGTTGCTGAAAACAACCGCGAGGCCTACTATACGTATTGCAAAAAGAAAATTAGTATATCGTTGATGGGCATACACGCTGTTATGTCCCACATGCAGGGTGCTAGCCACAAGGCTGCTGTTGGCCGCAGAGAACAGCTGCAGCCGTCCATCGCCAGTTATTATGCACCACCAGCCACCAACTGTTTATTAACAACTGTTTATTAAGTTAAAGCAGTGGTTCTCAAACAGGGGTACGTGAGGTGACGGAAAGGGGTACGCCAACAAAATGCTGAGCTTTGCCATTCATTTAATTCTACCCCAATTTAAAGTTACATTAAAACCGAGCATATATTTCTGACAAGCAAAATGCAGCTTTTATTATCAAACAGGAACATGGGAGTGCCATAAACAATCAAATGACATCAAATTACCTCATCTCTTGCGCTCAAAACTGACTGTATTCACACAAAGAACAAATATTGACAGACTGTACATAAAGATCGATTTAAGAAACACTCTTCAATACAGAAACATGCTCTGTGCGAGTTATTTTTCATGTTTAAAATACGAGCAAGAACGCCGTTTTCTCTGAATATCCAAACTATTGCAAATGTTGATTTTATATAACAGTTCAACAAAAAGGTAACATTAAGTGAGCATTTTACATTTTAAATGTTGCCTACGTTTTAAACACAATATTGTCAATATTGTTTGTTTTATTTTTCAACAAATCAATACCAGTGGTGTAGTGGAGTACCCACTTCTTTATCAGGCGGCTTTGCGCATATCCACTTCAATCCTTCTGATGCATTAGCCAAAACAATGACAGTCCACCACATCCAGTCATATGTGAATAAATGAATATAATTGCTAAAAACAATCAGTAAAGACAGTGATGATTCGGTCAGGGCCGTGGCGCGGCTTGCTTTGAATATGTTTGGCGATTGCGGCCGTGCCAGCTCCGTGTCTCGCACCCCAGCCTGTTCATATGCCAGAGCATGTCAGGAAGGGCGTGCAAAGTAAAGTAATGGTAAAGTTATAATTATTATCGATTACTGATTTAAGTGAGTATATAACGAAAACAATACCTTACAAATAAAAAGAAGTAGGTGAATGAAGCGTATACCCACTTCTTCAGGCACCACTACACCACTGGTTGCAACAAAATCCGCAACAGAACTGGTTTGTGTCTCCAAGCAACCGCGGTGTTTCGTTAATGAAGAAATCTGCGGCTTTGAACGATTCGGAGAGCCTTTTGCTTCCTTACTGAATGAATGAAATACGCGACGCCTCACTCATTAAGACAGTGACTGCCGCCACCTACTGGTGATATTAGCTATAAATTTTGTCATTATTTATTGCTTTTTTGTGACCTTGGACCACAAAACCAGTCATAAGGGGTTTTTTTTAAAATTGAGATTTATACATAGTATGAAATGAACCATTACCACTGATGTATGGTTTGTTAGGATAGGACAATATTTGGCTGAGATACAACTATTTGAAAATCTGGTATCTGAGGGTGAAAAAAATATCAAAATATTTAGAAAATCAAATTTAAAGTAAAAAAATTAAGTTATTAGCAATGCATATAATTATTAATAAAATAAAGTTTTGATATATTCACAGGAAATTTACTAAATACATTCATGGAACATGATCTCTACTTAATATCCGAATGATTTTTGGCACAAAAGAAAAATCTATAATTTTGACCCATACAATGTATTTTTGGCCACTGCTATAAATATACCCATGCTACTTAAGACTCCAGGATCACATATTAATAATACACTTAATGGAATGTTAAGAATTTGACATAAAAGATGCCTCTGTAAAAAGTAAAAATTCATGTGTAAATCAATTTAAAGGGGGAAATTTTATCCCTTAAATACTGTGGGGGTACTCGGAAGAATGTTAAATGCCCCAGGGGGTACGCCACTGTAAAAAGTTTGAGAACCACTGAGTTAAAGGTTTGATACTGATTAGAACTTGAAGTGGTGATGAGGTCTTAAAATATTCTGAGAAGGTCTTTAAAAAGTCTTCAAAAGGTATTGAAATTACCTTTAGGATTCCTGCATATACCCTGTTTTAAGAGTGTATAATAAATATTGTTGGCCCTGCGACAAATTGTTTATGTTCCTTTCTAGATTCTTTCATGCTAATGGCTGTGCACCAGAGTTGGAGCGTATCTCCTGTTGAAGAATCTCTAAACATTATGAACCACATGACAGGTAAGTAATACCTGAAACATACACTACCACTGCAGGATAAAAAAAGAAAATTATTTAAACCAGAACTGGAACAATTTATTGTAGTTTTTAAGATTACAAAACTGTGGCTTTCCAAGCCAATATTTCAGCTAAATAATTAGAAATAAGATTAGTTTCTCTTTTATTAACTTACAAGACAAAACATTCATTTTAAATGAAGTTAAGAAGCTATTAAGTAGGCAAAGAAAGTCACATTTCTTGTAAAATGAGTTTTATTAGGCTGTTTTCCAAAGCCAAAGCTTTAGCAAATTATGTGTCAAAATATATTGTGGATAATTACTGTTGACACCGAACCGCTTCCACACTGAATCATTGTACAAACGCAGCGCTATTATTTTGATAATTATATTGTTGTGAAGAATCAGATCCTGGTGTCACGGCGGAGAAGAAGACAAACCTTTGGGATTTAATATGAGCAGATACACTAAGCACTGTAAATATGACTGCTTTCAGAGGGTCTCAGGCGTGTTTAATAAATCTGAGGAGTTTTTAGGGCTCGTACAGACAGTTATTTCTCACAGTGACAGCAGTGCAGTGCTTTTAAAACCACAGCGGCCGGCCGAGATTGAGAGATGAGAGGCGAGAGCTCTGCTAAGCAGCTCTGCCAAACAGCACTTAACCGAATAACTAATATGACAACCTGAGCAGAGTCATTACGACCGGCCTCATAATTCAACACCGTCACACAGATCACACTGATCACAGATCAACAGAGCCAAGACACACACAAACTGCATCATATTCACTGTAAAACTAACCAGTGCTTCACTAACACACTATTTTAAATAAACGGTAAACAGTATTTGACAGATGAAAATCAACATAATAAAATTATATTATTTTTATAATAAAAAAGAAAATAATTAGGATTTTTTTTTTTATGTTTTTGAGTCTCTACTACTCACCAAGTCTGCATTTATTTGATCAAAAATACCATAAAATTAATCAAATAAAAGTAGTCATTTAAAATTTGTAAAAGTAATTTTGTTTTTGTAATTTTGTATTTTTCTATTTTTAATATGGTTTTATATTTCAATACTTTTTTATCAATATATTTACAAAATTAAAACAAAAAGTTACTAGAAATCAAATACAAGTAAAATAAAAACTGATCTAATATTTTTAAAAAGGTATTTCAGTTTAATGCAACATTTCTCATTTGTTTAAACTGATGTACTAAAATAATTCAAACTAAAACAAAAATGAATTAAAAAAACTATATACACAAAAGGCTAATAAATGAGAAAAACTAAAAATTACTAAATAATAAAAAAGCATACAGAAGATTAAACATTAAAAAAAGACAAAAATAAAAACAAAATTACTAAGACTAAAGTTAAAATAATAATAAAAAAATCATTTTCTAATCTTTTTGAGTCTCTACTCACCAAGTTTGCATTTATTTGATTTAAAAAATATAGTAAAATTTATCAAATAAAATTTGTATTTTGTGAGATAATTTAATTTAAAATAGGTTTTCTATTTTACTAGTTTCTATTTTTAAAATAGTTTTCTATTTGAATAAATTTTCATCAATATATTTACAGTCAATGCAACATTTCGCATTTGTTTAAACTGATGTACTAAAATAAATCAAACTGGAATAAAAATGAATTAAAAACTATATATACATAAAAAGATAATATGACAAAAACAAAAAATACTAAATCTTTAAAAAAAAGTATGTATATATATATATATAAAGAAAAAGAAAAAACTTACAGAAGATTATACATTTTTAAAAAGACAAAATTAAAAACAAACATACTAGGCCTAAAGTAAAAAAAAAAAAAAATATATATATATATATATATATATATATATATATATATATATATATATATATATATATAAATAAAATAATTTTCTGTTTTTGAGACTTTACTACTCACCAAGTCTGCATTTGTTTGATTAAAAAATACAGGAAAATTAATTAAATAAAATTTGTATTTTGTGAGATCATATAATTTGAAATAGGATTTCTATTTGACTATTTTCTATTTTTAAAATAGTTTTCTATTTAAATACATTTTCATCAATATTTATAGAGTCATCATAGTTTATTCAAATAAAAAAATAGAAATAAAATAAAAGCAAACTGATATATGCTATTTAAAAAATTATTTCAGTTAACTGCCAATGCAACATTTCTCATTTATTTAAACTGATGTACTAAAATAATTCAAACTGAAATAAAAATGAATTAAAAACTATACATACACAAAAAGCTAATAAATGAGAAAAACAAAAAAATCACTAAATCTTTCAAATAAAAAAAACAAAATATTAAAAGAAAAACTTAGAGAAGATATGACATTTAAAAAAAAGACAAAAATAAAAACAAAATTACTAGAACTAAAGTAAAAAAAAATCATTTTCTACTGTAAACTGATGTACTAAATTTTTTTTATTCATATTTATTTCAGTTTGAATTATTTATATATATATATATATATTTTTTTTTATTATTGTTTTTTTTTTTTTTAATTTAAGTTAAAGTTTTAGGTTTTTTTGTTGTCATATTAGCTTATATATATATAACAAAAAAAAAAACTAAGACTTTAACTTAAATTACAAAAAATAAACAGAACTTAGTAGGATAGACATTTTTAAAAATAATATAATCTTCCAAAAACCTGAACATTGCGATGAACAGGTGAGCAGAAAATACACACTCACGCACACAAATAAAAATGAATTTCACAGTTAACAATTAAATGCATGACGAAAAACACTGACTTGTGACACTGGAAGAACACAGAATGCCAGAGCTACAGAATGTGAATAATGAAAATGATTTATTGAGTATTCATTTGAATTGAAAATTTTGCTGATACACATAAAAAGTAAAGAAACACATCATCACTAAGCACAACTCACACTGATCTGACTGTCTATCTGAGGATTTATTACACACATTTATTCTGACATGTTATTTCAGAAGTCCAGCTGCAGTATTAATGTAGAAGAAAAAAAGAAGAGACTCATCAGTTTACTCTAAATAACCAACATTTTTACTAATGATCCCTTAGAAACCAAAAACCCAGGATAGAGCGGCTGAGTGAATGTGGTCTGGACTGTGTGGATGAGGCTCATTGTATCAGAGACGCTGTAGAAGGACAGAGTTCCTGCACTGTGATCCACATACACTCCTATTCTACTGCTGATGGACTCTACAGGGAGAACAGTCACCACATTATTGTGTCTGAATGAGTATCTTGGGGGATTGCAGTGCAAAATCCAGGACTGATCATTATTTCCAAACAAACACTTCTTACTCTGTCCCTTCCTGCTGATGCTCTTATATGACACTGATATACGTACACCATGTTCACCTCCTCTCCACTCCAGCTCCCAGTAACAGCGTCCACACACACTCTCTTTACAAAACACCTGAGACCAAAAATCAAATCTGTTTGGATGATCAGGATATGGCTGATCTGTGCCAGTGTTAGTAATCACTCTGTTGCTCTCAGACAGACGGAGACGTTTATGTGCTGTGTTCAGATCCAGAGTGAGCTGATGGGAATCTGATGGGGATAAAACACATCAGAATCAGGAATTATGAATCTGTTTGATCTTTTCATGTAGCTGAACTCTTCATGTTCAGTGTATCATCAGTGTCTCAGTACAGATGACCAGATATCCTGTGCAAATCAACATTTACATTATCTATAAAACTCTTCTTTCACTTTCTACAGGAAGAACATGAACACACTCAGTGAGTTTTTCTGCTTCTTTTCTTACTGACTTACATTGCAGGAGGTTGTTCCTGATCCTGGTGGATGTGACTGTGGAAATCAACAGACAGGAACATCAAGACATTTCTAATATGATGTTCTCCATGACATGAGATGATAATGGACTCATTTCTGAGAGCAGATGAGTCTCCAGGACTTTACCTCTGTCTGAGATCTTCTTGAGCTCCTCTTTGAAGGATTCCTCCAGTTTGTTTCTCAGCTGATTGACAGATTCTCTCAGATCATCAAAAGAGAAGACAGAACCGAAGGGATCGTCATTTTCATCTGTAGAATCAGGAGGTGCTGAGAGAGACTGGAAACTCTACAGAAAACAGAAGTTAAAAATCATCAGCTCCACACTTCATCCAATAGCATCCAGTTTGTGCGGCTCTTGTTACTTGACTGATCTTTGGTAACTCACCTCAATCAGCTTCATTTTTCATTTTTCAGGATTACAGTCAAAAATTAGTGAATGGATGAATGAATGGACGAAATTAATGTTTTTATGGTTTCTCATCTTTTATGTAAAAAGGTGAGCGACACGTTTATTCACTTTATATGATTTACATCCATGTTTCACATCATTATTGGGTGCTTTAATATTCCAACAGTGTACATTATGCAATTAAATGAATTAACTAGTAAATTGAGACAAACAGTCAAGAATTTCCACGTATATTACCGATAATAATGTTCAGGAGCCACAGGTATTCATATTGTGTTTTCTGATTTGCTTTATTTTTATTCTTAAAATGTGTAGCCGTGACTTGCATTATATCTGTCATGATCTCTAGCTGGAGTGTTCATGAGCTCCTCTAGAGGGCTCTCCATCCCTTACCTTCACCTTCTTATCCTGGACCTTCACCTTCTCACCTCACACCACCCCTAACAGAAGACTTAGCAACAACCGTATTTAGTGACTTTTTAAGTGTTTCCAGGCCAATCATGGCCCCAGCAATCAGGTTAGTTTGCCTCCGTCAGGGAATGCATTCCCTCGAGGATCACATTCAAGACTTTTTGAACACTGCATATCTGTCTGATCTCATAGACTTCGCACTCATTGACTTTTTCTATTGTGGACTTAATGAACCGCTGTAAATACTCATGTTGTGATGGTCCTTGAGGGTTGCTTAGTCAGTTTCTAGATTATGCCAGCTACGGTTCGCCGCACTTGAGCCAGTTCACAAGAGAGCCTGCTCCAGTCCATGAGTCTGCTACGGGTCTTTAGCTCCGTCCTGGTGTTTTTCAGCTCCAGCAGCTCCACCCTTTAGAGCTCGTCCTTTTGCTCTTCACCTCCACTCTTTGGGTGTTCAGCTCCACCCTTTAGGATTTCAACTCCACCCTGGTGCTCTTCAGCTCCACCCTTTAGGTCTTCAACTCCACCAGCTCCATCCTTTAGGTCTCCAGCTCCACCTGGGTTCTCTTCAGCTCCATCATCTCCAACCTTTAGGTCTTCAACTCCACCAGCTCCATCCTTTAGGTCTCCAGCTCCACCTGGGTTCTCTTCAGCTCCATCATCTCCAACCTTTAGGTCTTCAGCTCCACCAGTTCCAACTTTTAGGTATTCAGCTCCACCCTGGTGTTCTTCAGCTTCACCAGCTTTGCCCTTCAGACCTTTAGCTCCACCTTTTAGTTCTTAAGCTCCACCCTATTGCTCCTCAGCTCAACCAGCTTTACCCTTTAGGTCTTCAGCTCCGTCCTTGTGCTCTTCAGCTCCACAAGCTCCGTTCTTTAGGTCTTCATCTCCACCCTGGTGCTTTTCAGGTCCACCAGTACCACATTTTAGGTCTTTTAGGTCACCACCCTGGTGCTCTTCAGCTCCACTATCTTCACCCTTTAGGTCTTCAGCTCCATCAGCTCTGCCCTTTAGGTCTTCAGCTCCAACCTGGTGCTCTTCAGCTCCACTATCTTCACCCTTTAGGTCTTCAGCTCCATCAGCTCTGCCCTTTAGGTCTTCAGCTCCAACCTGGTGCTCTTCAGCTCCGACCACCCCTGGCACCTTAAGGTCACAGACACATCTGTTTCCCATCAGGAGGACTATTTAAGTTGCACTCTCACACTTTCACACATTGCTGAGACTTGTTTAGCTGTTAGCGGACATTTCTAAGTGTGTCCTTGTTTCCTTGCCTTTGTGTTTTTGTCTTTGGATTGTTCCCTTTAGTGATCATTTGCTGCCTGCCCTGACCAATGCCTGTTATTTGAATTACTCTTTTGTTTTGCCCTGAGACATAGTTGTTTGCTGGTGTTTGACCCTGCCTATTTCGACTACACTCCTTAATAAAGCTTGCACTTGGTTCCCCTACTTTGTTGTCACACTGCCCGAAACAATATCAATCACAAGGGAACATAGTTTCAGCTAAGACTGATTGCTAATATACAGCATCATGTCATGTTTGGGGTCTTCATGGTCAAATTTATCATGCAGCTTTGAAGATTACCTGATCCAATTTTAAAACAGTTATAAAGGTAGCGAAGTTTTGAACTGTTGGTGGCACTAGTGGTGTTTAACAAATAAATATATCTTATGAGTTTTTTCTTTTAGAAGAAAAAGCTCAGAGAAATGATTCCTAAGAGATTTCCAGAGCTGAAAGCCATTTGTAAACAGCGCCTCTTTAAAAAAAGATGATCAGATGAGAGTCTGACTGATGAATATATAATAAGACACTCATGAAATGTTTCTCTGTGAGTCTCGTGTCACAGCAGGATCTGGCTCAAGTCCACTATGATCCTGTTCTTCTAGATCTCTGTTACCTGCAGGAACTGGATGTGATCCTGTGTGTGTGAAAGCTGCTCCAGCTCAGTGTCTCTCCTCCTCAGATCATTGATCTCCTGCTCCAGTCGCTCCAGACGTCGTTTAGCTCGACTCACTGCAGCCTTTTCTTGATCTTTGATATCAGGAATCAGGAGCTGTATCACCTCAAAGCAGCTTCTCTCAATTGAGCAGTTGAGCTTAGTAAAGATCTTCTCATTGTCCTCCACTGCTGTCTGTGCAGAGCACTGTTAGGACACACAGTGGTTCAGGCTTCAGTGGGACTGAAAGAGTAGAGTCTAAACTGAGACTGAAACAAACTTCTCTTCTTCTCCAGACTCACCTTATGAGACTCCACAGCCTCTCTCAGCTGCTGAACATCTTCCTGTCCCTGCTGGATTTGCTGCTGGAATGTCTTCTGCTTTTTTTTCAGCTGCTTCTGCAGGACAAACAGGATATAGTAAACATCTGAGAAAACTACTGCCACCAAATCATCATATGAACAGATAAATCCAGTAAAAGTGGAACTGATAACCGATGGCTGTAAATTCCAGAAAGGATGATTGATTGTTTACCACGATTTTACATGAATTAATATAAAGATTAAAGCTTGTTTCACACTACAAGTATAAGAGCTAGTTTTAAATACCTCTTTCTCTGTCCTATGTGCTGCAGCAGATACAGTGTTGTGGTTTTTATGTTCATATTCTGCACACAGCTCGCAAATGCATTGTTGGTCAGTAATACAGTACATTTCCAAATGTTTCTCATGTTTCTGGCAGATCATCTCCTGCAGTCGTCCAGTGGCATTGATCACTTTGTGTGGCTTACGTGAATGAAATTCCTCATGACGGTCAAAATGACTTTGACAGTAAGATTCCTGACACACCAGACAGGACTTGACAGCTTTGTGTTCTGTTCCAGTACAGACGTCACACTGCACATCTCCAGCTCCAGCGTCACAGTCAGCAGGAAGTTTGGTCTTCTTCAGTTTCTCCACCAGTTCAGCCAGCATGGTGTTTGTAGCTAAAGCAGGTCTTAGACTGAAGATATGTCTGCACTGAGGGCAGCTGTAGACTCTCATTTGATCCTCCTGATCCCAGCAGCTTGTAATACAGCTCTTGCAGTAACTGTGTCCACACTGGATGCTCACTGGATCCTTCAGGAGATCCAGACACACTGGACATTTGAACTCATCTTGAGAAAATCTGGCTTCTTCCATTGTACTGCATGAATACAGAGACACAAACACACAACAGCTCAACCACACTTTCACTTTTTGTTTCTGTGTTTGAATGATGTGAGTAAAAAGAATCATTTCTGCCAGTCTGTAAAGAATGAAATGTTTGCTAAATGCCAGTCTCAGACAAACACTCAAAAAATGTTAGAGAAGCAGGACAACAGCCATAAAAATGCAGTAATAATGCATCCTAATTATTACAGAATTACTTTGTGTTATACCCTGAAAAGAGGGTAATATTAATATGAGACAAAACTCCAGTGGTGTGCTTTCTACTGAAACATTATGAAAATTGATACAAATTCATTTACACGTTAAACATGAAAGTCCAACTTCTTAACACACAATTTCCTTTCCATGCATGAAATGGAGTCGCTACACTCCTTCTTACCAACACCCATTACTGTGCATCAGTACTCATTCAAATGTTAAAATAGCCAGTAGAAACAGTGAAACATTATGCATGAACCCATTTTACACTTTATACCAAACGTTAACCCTCATACCTGAAAAGGGGGAAAATATTAATACGAGAGGAAACTCCAGCGGTGCTCTCTCTAATGAAACGTTATGCAGATTGAGAAAGCCCGCGAAGGTTTCCCCTAGTGTACCACCAGGCAAAACCAATCAATCACCAACATACCTTAGTTTGACTAATAGATCACAGATCCAAAAGAACTTTCCATTTACATTATTTCAATAGGTTTAAACTTTTAAAACAATTTGTGATTTTTTTTTAATCATGTTCCTTCTTGGATTATATTATGACATGTCTTATCTACTATTTTAATTCATCACACACTCCCTTACAAAATAAATGTCATCTTGACATCAGCATTCAAGTCTTTTTTTTGCCTTTTGTGTTTCACACAAATTTTGTAGTGCCAGAGTTCTTGAAACTATTCAACATTGTAACAGCCCATGATTGTCCCGAACATGATAGTTCACTTTTTATATCAAAGTTCTAGTTCTAGCGCTGTTTTCTCTACTGAAACTTTATGCAGAATGAGAAAAAGCCCCGAAAGTCCCCCTAGTGTATCATCAGCCTGAAGTTAGGTGATTTTGAACACTGGCTAATTATGTACTTGCTCAATGATGGATTTCGAATCATTGATAACCCAAAATAGTAATGGATTGCAGCTTTAAAATAAAGTGTAACCAAAAGAAACTTTGAGCATTTTAAAATGTAATATACTCTAATTACAATTACTTAATAATGAACACACACAAATACAGACAAATAAAACTGCTACATAAGAAAGAATAATGAAAATAATTTATAGACAGTGTGATCATTTATTTTGAAAGGTAATTTTAATAGCAATAATAAAAATAACTGATATGACTACATGAAAAACTAAAACACTGATTTTACTCAACACGAACAGGTTGAAAATAGCACAAACACATCGTCACTCAGCAGGACTCAAACACACACACTGATCTTACTGTCTATATGAGGATATATTACACACATTTATTGTGTAGAGAAAAGAAGAAACTCTATAACATCTCACTGTTACTGATTTATCATCCAGCTCAAAGAATTACGGGAAGAATCTCTCATTAGTGTATTGTGATTTATCAACAAGTTTCACTGATGATCCTTTATAAACACCAAACGCAGGATAGAGCGGCTGAGTGAATGTGGTCTGGACTGTGTGGATGAGGCTCATTGTGTCAGAGACGTTGTAGAAGGACAGAGTTCCTGCACTGTGATCCACATACACTCCTATTCTACTGCTGATGGACTCTACAGGGAGATCAGCCTGTTTGTTATTGTGTGTGATTGAGTATCCGGAAGAAGAACACTCCAAATTCCAAGACTGATCGTTACATCCAAACAAACATTCATTACTCCGTCCCTTCCTGCTGATGCTCTTATATGACACTGATATATACACACCAAGGTCTCCACTCCACTCCAGCTCCCAGTAACAGCGTCCACACACACTCTCTGTACACAACACCTGATACCAATAGTCAAATCTGTCTGGATGATCAGGATACGGCTGGACTGTGTCAGTGACAGTAACCACTCTGTTGCTGTCAGACAACTGGAGACGTTTATACGCTGTGTTTGGATCCAGAGTGAACTGATGGGAATCTGATGGAGATAAAACACATCAGAATCAGAAATTATGAATCTGTTTGATCTTTAATGTAGCTGAACTCTTCCTGTCAAGTGTATCATCACTATCTCAGTACAGATGACCAGATATCATGTGTGTTTTCACTTTCTACAAGAAGAACATGAACACACTCAGTGAGTTTCTCTGTTTGTTTTCTTACTGACTTACATTGTAGGAAGTTGTTCCTGACGCTGGGAACAGTGTTGGTGGATGTGACTGTGGAAACCAACAGACATGAACAGTGTGATTCTCATGATCCTGCAATTATTTATAAAGCATTTCTAATATTATGTTCTCTATGATAATATGAGATAATGATGGACTCATTTCTGAGAGCAAATGAATCTTCTGGACGTTACCTCTGTCTGAGATCTTCTTGAGCTGCTCTTTGCAAGAATCTTCTAGTTTGTCTCTCAGCTGACAGAGAGTTTCTCTCAGGTCATCAAAAGAGAAAATACAACTGAAGGGATCTTCATTTTCATCTGTCGATTCAGGAGGTGCGGAGAGAGACTGGAAACTCTACAGAAAACAGAAATCGGATTTCATCATCTCCACACTTCATCCAATAACCTGCATGAACATTAGATTTGTGCGGCTCTTGTTGACTTGACTGATCTTTTGTAACTCACCTCAATCCAGCACTTTCACAGCATCAGCTTCATTCTTTGCATATGTATTGTCATATTAGAGCTACATATTCTAGTATTTGCCACATAATTATGTGAACTTTCTAGAAAATAGAAACCTAACGGCTCAAGCACATCAATGGAGTCTAAATGTAGAGTTGAGTAGATTTTCTCAAAAAAGCAACTCAAAGGGTAAGATTAGATTGACCTTTTGAAAGATTAGTGACACTGAAACTACACAAATATGAGGCTGTACATTAGCAATCAGTCTCATCAGGATTTCAGACAAAAAATGCAAGGTGCCACAAATAATGCAGTGTTTGATTTTGCATTAAATCCTCACTGTCAAAGACATTTGGGGCTGATTTCCAATTTGGTGGACCCACCGCTGGTTTCGGCCAGAGCAGCTGGCATTCCAAGGGCCTCAGCAGTGGCTGTTATAGAGGCTGTTCCCTACCCTCAGTGCTCCCGGTAATGGCAGTAGCCATCCTGTATGTTTGGACTAGACACTGCTCTACTACCTGTCCTGAGTCTGCTCCAGTCCACAGATCACAGATCTGCTTCGGTCTGTGGATCTGGTCCAGAGCCCACTCCAGTCCATGAGACTGCTCTAGCTCCACCCGCCTCTGCTGCAGAACCTCCCGAGTCGGTGGTGTCCATTCCAGCTTCGCCCTTTTGGTCTTCAGCTCCACCCTGGTGGTCTTTGGCTCCACCTGCTCTGCCCTGGCCCCCTATTCTGTTGTCTCTGCCTTAGTCTTCAGGTCCTTCACAGGGACCTGGCCCTCAATCCCTCCCCCATGAGGGCACTCCATCCCTTACCTTCACCTTCTCACCCCAGACTCCATTTCCTAGAAAGCCCACCAATCCACAGCAGGATCTGGCTCAAGTCCACTATGATCCTGTTCTTCTAGATCTCTGTTACCTGCAGGAACTGGATGTGATCCTGTGTGTGTGAAAGCTGCTCCAGCTCAGTGTCTCTCCTCCTCATATCATTGATCTTCTGCTCCAGTCGCTCCAGTCGTTCTTCAGCTCGACTCACTGCAGTCTTTTCCTGATCTCTGATATCAGGAATGAGGAGCCGCACCAGCTCAAAGCAGCTTCTCTCAATTGAGCAGTTGAGCTTAGTAAAGATCCTCTGATCACTGTCCTCCACTGCTGTCTGTGCAGAGCGCTGTTAGGACACACAGTGATTCAGGCTTCAGTTGGACTGGAAGAGACAAGAGAGTCTGAACTGAGACTGAGACAAACTTCTCTTCTTCTCCAGACTCACCTTATGAGACTCCACAGTCTCTCTCAGCTGCTGAACATCTTTCTCTCTCTGCTGGATTCTCTGCTGGAACGTCTTCTGCGTCTCCTTCAGCTGCATCTGCAGGACAAACAGATGACAGTAAATATTACAGAAAATTACTGGCACTAAATCATCATGTGAACAGATGAATCCCGTAAAAGTCTATACACTCTAGAAAGGATTATTGATTGTTTACCACTGTTGTAAATGAATTAACAAGTGTAAGCGCTAGATTTAAATACCTGTTTCTTTGTCCTATGTGCTGTAGCTGATACAGTGTTGTGGTTTTTATGTTCATATTCTGTACATAGCTGACAAATGCATTGTTGGTCAGTAACACAGTACATTTCCAGATGTTTCCCATGTTTCTGGCAGATCATCTCCTGCAGTCGTCCAGTGGCATCGATCACTTTGTGTGGCTTACGTGAATGAAATTCCTCATGACGGTCAAAATGACTTTGACAGTAAGATTCCTGACACACCAGACAGGATTTGACAGCTTTGTGTTCTGTTCTAGTACAGACATCACACTGAACATCTCCAGCGTCACAGTCAGCAGGACGTTTCCTCTTCTTCAGTTTCTCCACCAGTTCAGCCAGCATGGTGTTTCTAGCTAAAGCAGGTCTTGGTGTGAAGATCTGTCTGCACTGAGGGCAGCTGTAGACTCTCATCTGATCCTCCTGATCCCAGCAGCCTGTAATACAGCTCTTACAGTAACTGTGTCCACACTGGATGCTCACTGGATCCTTCAGGAGATCCAGACACACTGGACATTTGAACTCATCCTGGGAAAATCTGGTTTCCTCCATTGTACTGCATGAATACAGAGACACAAACACACAACAGCTCAACCACACTTTCACTTTCTTTTTCCTTTAAGACTCACAATACTGTTTTCACGCCTAATCAGGCATGTCTGTGAGTCTGTAAAACATGAAATGTCTACTAGATGTCAATGCAAATTACAGAGAAGTAGGACAACAGCCTTAAAAACGGCAGTAATAATGCTTCCTAATTACTACAGGATTATTATGTTATACCCTGAAAAGGGGGAAATGTTAATAAGAGACAAAACTCCAGTGGTGATCTCTCTACTGAAAATGTATGCAGATTGATGAGACCGATTTCAATGAAGCACATTTTCCGAACATTGCTTGGTCTCCGTTAGGGTCCAGAATTATTACAGTTTCATACTGTATCAAGACAACACATTATTTCGCAACACTCCCTCTTACCAACACCCTTTACTGTGCATCAGTACTCATTCAAATGCATAAAACTGTAAAAATAGCTACTAGAAACAGTAAAACATTATGCATTAACCCCTTTTACATTTGATACCAAACGTTAACCCTCCTACCTGAAAAGGGGGAAAATATTAATATGAGACAAAACTCCAGCGGTGTTCTCTCCAATGAAACGTTAAGCAGATTGAGAAAGCCCGCGAAGGTTTCCCCTAGTGTACCATCAGGCAAAACTAATCAATCACCAATATACCTTAGTTTGACTAATAGATCACAGATCCACAAGAACTTTCAATTTACATTATTTAAACAAACAGTTTTAAACTTTTTAAGCATTTTAAGAACTCTTTTTAATCATGTTCCTTCTCGGATTATATTATGACATTTCATAACTTCCAGTCTTTCTGTTACTTTTGTGTTTCACACAATTGTTTTTCGTGTTTTTCGAATTGAGTTCCTCTAACTGTTCAGCATTTTAACAGCCCATGATTGTCCTGAACATGACAGTTCACTTTTTATATCAAAGCAACTGTTTTTGTAAAGTACAGTCCATATGTGTCTCAAAGTACAAAAAATTTAAAATGCATGAAACAACAGTCCATCTCTTCTTTGGAGATCAGGAGCCCAACAGCTTCTCAAAACTGCAGTTTATAAGGCAAACAGTCCATAGTATTCTCAACATTTCAAAGTTCAAAGACTGTTTAAAGAGATATTCCTCAGTCAAAACAGTCCATATGTGACCCTGGACCACAAAACTAGACATAAATAGCACAGGTATATTTGTAGCAATAGTTAATAATACATTGTATGGGTCACAATAATAGATTTTTCTTTTAAGCCAAAAATCATTAGGATATTAAGTAAAGATCATGTTCCATGAAAATATTTTTAAACTTAATTGATAATATGCCTTGCTAAGAACTTAATTTGGACAACATTAAAGGTGATTTTCTCGATATTTCGATTTTTTTGCACCCTCAGATTTTAGATTTTTAAATAGTTGTATCTCAGCCAAATATTGTCCTATCCTAACAAACCATACATCAATGGAAAACTTATTTATTCAGCTTTCAGATAATAATAATAATAATAATAATAATAATAATAATAATAAAAAATCACCATTATGACTCCAAAGCAATATTTCTAAAACACAACCATGTCGACTAGGGGTAGGAAACTTTTGGTACCTCGTTTTTTATTTAAATCGATTATTGGGGTCACGATTCAATTAAAAATCTATTCACGATTTTTCTATTTTTAATCACAATTCACAATTTTTCATCATTTTTTTTGTGCACACTAGACATCAAATGCACCAGTATTTTAATACTAAAACACACCAGTCTATAGTATGGGTAGTCCTGACTAAAGAAATCAGTGTTACCTATTAACTTCCCATCAAATTAAAAATCACAACATCTCTGTTTGAAACCTGCTATTTGCAGAATTATCATATTTACATTGGCACACACACACACACACACACACACTGATCTTTCTGTCTATATGAGGATTTTTTACACACATGTATTCTGACATGTTATTTCAGTGACAGAATTTCAGTTGCAGCATTAATGTCATGAAGAGAAAAGCAGATACTCTAACATTTCACTGTTACTGATTTATTGTGCAGCTCAGAGCATTATGGGCAGAATCTCTCATCAGTCTATTCTGATTCATCAACATAGTTTCACTGATGATCCATTATAAACATAAAACCCAGGATAGAGCGGCTGAGTGAATGTGGTCTGGACTGTGTGGATGAGGCTCATTGTGTCAGAGACGCTGTAGAAGGACAGAGTTCCTGCACTGTGATCCACATACACTCCTATTCTACTGCTGATGGACTTTACAGGGAGATCAGTCTGTATGTTATTGTGTCTGAATGAGTATCTGGAGGGACAGCAGTACAAACGCCAGGACTGATCATTATATCCAAACAAACACTCATCACCTGATCCCTTCCTGCCGATGCTCTTATATGACACTGATATAAACACACCAATATCTCCACTCCACTCCAGCTCCCAGTAACAGCGTCCACACACACTCTCTCTACACAACACCTGCTGATAAAAATTAAATCTGTCTGGATGATCAGGATACGGCTGGGCTGTGTCAGTGACAGTCATCACTCTGTTGCTCTCAGACAGAAGGAGGTGTTTATACACTGTGTTCAGATCCAGAGTGAGCTGATGGGAAACTGATGGAGATAAAACAGATCAGAATCAGGAATTATGAATGTGTTTAATCCTTTCATGTAGCTGAACTCTTCATGTTCAGTGTATCATCAGTGTCTCAGTACAGATGACCAGATATCCTGTGCAAATCATCATTTACATCATCAGTTATAAAACTACTTCACCTTCTAAAAGAACATGAACACACTCAGTGAGTTTCTCTACTAGTTTTCTTACTGACTTACATTGTAAGAAGTCATTCCTGACGCTGGGAACAATGTTGTTGGATGTGACTGTGGAAATCAACAGACATGAACAGTGTGATTCTCATGATCCTGCATTTATTCCTAAGGCAATTCTAATATGATGTTCTCCATGATATGAGATTATGATGGACTCATTTCTGAGAGCAGATGCATCTCCAGGACTTTACCTCTGTCTGAGATCTTCTTGAGCTCCTCTTTGCAAGAATCTTCTAGTTTGTCACTCAGCTGACAGAGAATTTCTCTCAGGTCATCAAAAGAGAAGACAGAACTGAAGGGATCTTCATTTACGTATTCAGGAGGTGCTGAGAGAGACTGGAAACTCTACAGAAAACAGAAATCAAAACTCATCAACTCCACATTTTATCCAGTAACCTGCACCATCATCAGATTTGTGCTGCTTTTGTTGACTTGAGTGACCTTTAGTAACTTACCTCAACCCAGCACTTTCACAGCATCAGCTTCATTCTTTGCATATTCATTATATCACATTAGAGCTACATATTATAGTATTTGCCACTTAATTATGTGAACTTTCTAGAAAATAGTTTGGATGATCAAACATCTGCTAAGAACATTTTTGTCCATCCAACTGGTCAAGCACATCAATAGAGTCTCTTTATAGGCTTGAGTAGATTTGCTCAAAAAAGCAGCTCAAAGGCTGCGATAAGACTGACCATTAGTTATAACTTTAGAGCGGTTAGTGACACCAAAACTTCACAAACATGAGACTGTATATTAGCGATAAGTCTCATCAGGATTTCAGACAAAAATGAAAGTTGCTGCAAATAATGCAGTGTTTGATTTTGCATTAAATCCTCACGGCCAAAGATATTTGGGGCTGATTTCCAGTTTGACCGACCCACCGCTGGTTTCAGCCAGAGCAGCCCACTTTAGACCACGAGTCTGCTCTAGCTCCACCCGGGTCGGTAGGGTCTGCATCAGCTCCAATTCAGAACACTTCGCCTATCCTATGTCGGCCAAGGAGGCCATCTCAATTATATCGTTGGGTAATTAGTCTGTATATAAATTGCGGGCTTGTGTTTAACTTTCACTTTCGAGTTTCACAATCATACGGAGAGGTAGTAATCAAGTAACCCTAAACCAAACCCTAATCCTAACCTTAACCATATAGTAAGTATATGTAGTTATTTAATATTACTCAGTACACTGTAACAAGGACACCTTAAAGCTGCAGTCCACAAGTTTTGCCTCTTTGTCGCCATCTCTGTTTGAAACCTGCAACTGCAGTTATTTACAGAATTATTTGCATATTTATCATATTGGATGAATCCAGTGTTTTAAGGAGTATCCACCGGTGTGGATACTGTACTTAGGAATCACAGATTCTACGTCTTGGAAGAATGACTCAAATAAGAATTTTCACTCCCACACACACTGATCTTACTGTCTTTATTACACACATTTATTCAGACATGTTATTTCATGAAGAGAAGAGACTATAACATCTCACCGTTACAGATAGTTAATGCAGCTCAAAGCATTATGCACTCAAAAAATACTTTGGTCTAAAGATAAACTTTATGTAATTAAATTGCATGCAAATTTTCCATGCATTTGGATTACATAGTTTTAATATAAACATATTAATAAACTTAATGTGATTCATATGCATCAGTCATATGTGAATGAAACAGGTAAGATTTATGTAATAGTTCCCAGTGTTAAACAAGCACTGCTCAGTGTTCATGTGTTTCCATTCTACAGAGTGTTCAAGTAGCATTGACACAGTGTTGGAGTTGAGGAGATCATTATGTGATGATTGACCATTAATGATGAACACCTGCTGAATGACCAATTTAAAGAAAAATTCAAGAACTACAACTGACTTCAGCCACAGTCAAGATGAAATCAACGGAAATAAAACAATACATTTACCCCCGGTTTCTCTGTTTGAGATCTTCTTGAGTCTGAACTGAGACTGAGACAAACTGGACAAAATGGAGGTGACCCATGGCAGAACTCATGGAGGCAGGATCCAAGGTGGAAACCTGAGCCAGACTGTAACACTGGGAGATAAGGGTTCAGGTAACATCTAATGGACAGAGTGACCCGGTTAAATCGAAGGACCTGGAGACCAAAGGCGGAGCTCCGGCAAATAAGTGGCTGAGGTGCCAGAGGACTGTGGTGAAAATGAAGTGAGTAAGAACCACGCTGGAGCCTGAGGGAAGGATAAGCCAATGGACTTGTAGAGATGAAGACAAGGAGCGTAGCCAAGATCCCGGAAGTCCATGACAATAACAGAGAGTTAATTGAGCTGAGCAGAGCAGAGCAGAAGTGGGGAGCAGAAGCCCTATGGCTTTTCAGGGCTGCATGGCAGAGGCTGATGGTAGGATGAGGGGCACCAATGGAGGCAGAGCTGAGAGAATGGCTAACTTAAGGGGAGCATGTAGGAGAGGAAGACTGGGTGAAGACGCAGACTCAGTGATGGACAGGGCTGATGCAATGAACATTGTGCTTGATGTGACTGGTCACATCAAAGACTGTAAGCTGAATGGAATCAGCAACAATGGAGACTCTTGCGCTGAGTGCAATCATAACAACAAAAACACAGGAGGAAGGTTTAGGGGAAGGCAGGGTAGAAGCACTAACTCCATTTCCCAGTGAATTAACTATATTTGCTTATCCAGTTCCACTAAAATCTTCACTGGTACGGATGACATGACTGGCTCAGTGCTCATACAGCTGGTTAGCCAGGACTTTGAGCTCCTCTTGTGGGACAGATGTGGTTGGTGGCTCTAGCTCTTTATTAGGCATTGGCTTGAATTGATCTCTGTGGTGGGAATGAGCTGGGTCTCTCGACCACACCAGACAAAGGAACAGAACCGAACTGTCAGTACAAATAGACAGGGTAACAAGGTAACTGAGGAGTAATAGACATCATCACTCAGCAGGACTAACACACACAGTAATCTTAGGGTCTATATGAGGATTTTTCAGTATTAATGTCATGTAGAGAAAAGAGATTCCGTAGCATCTCACTGTTAAAGGAGTAGTTCACTTTCAGAACAACTATTTACAAATAATTTACTCCCCACCTTGTCATCCAAGATGTTTATGTCTTTTTTTCTTCAGTGGTCAAGAAATTATGTTTTTTTGAGATAAACATTTCTGGAAATTTCTCCATATAATGGACTTAAATGGTGCCCCGATTTTTTAATCTTCAAAATGCTGTTTAAATGCAGTTTAAATGCGGCTTCAAATGGCTGTAAACAATCCCAGTCGACGAAGTAGGGTCTTGTCTACCGACACGTTCGGTCATTTTCTTAGAAAAATATATTTTTATATACCTTTTAGGCACTGAAACTCGTCCAGCACTAGGGCTTGTAGTGCGTGTTTGCGACTCCTCGTACTCACGTTGAAAGGTCACGCGTGACGTATGCGACACTACAGACCCAGTGTTTACAAAGCGAACTTGAGAAGAGAGAAGTGCAACACAATCAAACACTCTTTAGCAACAAGGTACAGCATAAAGTACAACGATGTCGGATGACTTTGAAGCTAGAGGAGCACTTGAGTGGAGTTTTTCACCGTTTCCTACCTTTTTGAGCCGGAATACACAGACGATGAACTCTGTCAGAGAGAGAATACTGCAGCGGCGGCGGCTACACAAGCCGATAATTGTTCAGATTGGTAATGGGAGAGGTCTTCCTTACTGGGATGATTGTGGCAGATTTTAGACAGGACGGGATGACTGCCTGAGCCATTTCCAACGGAGCAGGAATCTCAGTGCTGTCACGACTGGACCACATTTGTTCCACTGTTACAAACAATCGGTGAGTCAGGTGATGGGACTGCTTCAAGCATTCGCTGCATTACAGAGTACAGTGGACATAGTACGTAGAAGCACGAACGTGCCCTAGTGCTGGACGAGTTTCAGTGCTTAAAAAGTGTGTAAAAATATTTTTTTCTAAGAAAATGAGCAACATTTCGGTAGACAAGACCCTTCTTCGCCGTTTACAGCCATTTGAAGCCGCATTTAAACGGCATTTTGAAGATTCAAAAATCGGGGCACCATTTAAGTCCATTATATGGAGAAATTTCCAGATATGTATATCTCAAAAAACATAATTTCTTGACGACTGAAGAAATAAAGACATAAATATCTTGGATGACAAGGGGGTGAGTAAATTATATGTAAATTTTTGTTCTGAAAGTGAACGACTCCTTTAATGATTTATCATGCAGCTTAAAGCATTATTGGTAAAATCTCTTGTCAGTCTAATCTGATTCATCAAAACAGTTTCACTGATGATCCAAGATCGACACAAAACCCAGGATAGAGCGGCTGAGTGAATGTGGTCTGGACTGTGTGGATGAGGCTCATTGTGTCAGAGACGCTGTAGAAGGACAGAGTTCCTGCACTGTGATCCACATACACTCCTATTCTACTGCTGATGGACTCTACAGGGAGATCAGTCACGATATTATTGTGTATGAATGAATATCTGGAGGGAGTGCAGTACAAGCTCCAGGACTGATCATTAGATCCAAACAAACACTCTTTACCCCGTCCCTTCCTGCTGACGCTCTTATATGACACTGATATATACACACCAAATACAGATCCACTCCACTTCAGCTCCCAATAACAGCGTCCACACACACTCTCTCTACACAACACCTGCTGATAATAATCAAATCTGTCTGGATGATCAGGATATGGCTGATCTGTGCCAGTGTATTTAATCACTCCATTGCTCTCAGACAGACGGAGGCGTTTATGTGCTGTGTTCAGATCCAGAGTGAGCGGATGGGAATCTGATGGGGATAAAACACATCAGAATCAGAAATTATGAATCTGTTTGATCTTTTCATGAAGCTGAACTCTTTATGTTTAGTGTCACATCAGTGTCTCAGTACAGATGACCAGATATCTTGTGCAAATCATCATTTACACCACCATTATAAAACACTTCTTTGACCTTCTACAAGAACAAGAACACACTCAGTGAGTTCTGCTTGTTTTCTTACTGACTTACATTGTAGGAAGTCGTGCCTGGTCCAAAGAACAATATTGGTGAATGTGACTGTGGAAATCAACAGACATGAACAGTGTGATTCTCATGATGCTGCATCCATTCTAAGACATTTCTAATATGATGTTCTCCATGATATGAGATGATGATGAATGACGTTTCTGAGAGCAGATCAATCTCCAGTACTTTACCTCTGTCTGAGATCTTCTTGAGCTTCTCTTCGCACAAATCCTCCAGTTCGCCTTTCAGCTTATGAACAGATTCTGTCAGGCCATCAGATGAGAAGAGAGAAATGAAGGGATCGCCATTTACGTCTGTAGATTCAGGAGGTGCTGAGAGAGACTGGAAACTCTACATAAAATAGAAATCAAAACTCATCAGCTCCACACACCGACACTGCTTATACAAGTGATTTAAAGCAAAAGAACAATTCTGATATGAGCGATGAACAGGTAAGAAGAGCTCAGAGAAATGTTTCTTAAAAGATTTTCCAAGCTTAAAGTCATTTGTAAGTGATGTTTCTTCTAAAAGATGATCAGATGAGAGTCTGACTGATGTTTCTCTGTGAGTCTGGTGTCACAGCAGGATCTGGCTCAAGTCCACTATGATCCTGTTCTTCTAGATCTCTGTTACCTGCAGGAACTGGATGTGATCCTGTGTGTGTGAAAGCTGCTCCAGCTCAGCATCTCTCCTCCTCAGATCATTGATCTCCTGCTCCAGTCGCTCCAGTCGTTCTTCAGCTCGACTCACTGCAGTCTTTCCCTGATCTCTGATCAGCCGTATCAGCTCAGAGCGGCTTCTCTCAATGGAGCGGATGAGCTCAGTAAAGATCCTCTCACTGTCCTCCACTGCTGTCTGTGCAGAGCGCTGTTAGGACACACAGTGATTCAGGCTTCAGTGGGACTGAAAGAGTAGAGTCTGAATTGAGACTGAGACAAACTTCTCTTCTTCTCCAGACTCACCTTATGAGACTCCACAGTCTCTCTCAGCAGCTGAACATCTTTCTCTCTCTGCTGGATTCTCTGCTGGAACGTCTTCTGTGTCTCCTTCAGCTGCTTCTGCAGGACGAACAGATGACAGTAAATCTCACAGAAAACTACTGGCATTAAATCATCATGTGAACAGATGAATACAGTAAAAGTGGACTTGATAACCAATGTCTGTAGGTTTAAACTCCAGAAAGGATGAATGATCATTTACCACCATTGTACATGAATTACTATGAATAGTAAGGCCTGTTTCATATGGGGTTATTTTTGTGTCTTTATTATTCAAACAAACATACTGTGTTTGAGAGTAAAACTAATTATTTTGTAATTAAAAAATAAAAGTTTGCAAAAAAAAGTCTTCTTAAATCTCAAAAATAAAGAAATTGATAACAAAATTATTTGCAGTGCGTGTAATTTTTTTTACAATCTTTATTTTTCTTTGTGCACTTCAAACGCTTTTCATCGCGAAACCACAAAAGTTGCTCTCTTTTCTGCTGTCTTTTTTTGCGGGTCTAAATTTTTTGTTTGCGAGTTGAAAAGTTTTGCTTGCGAGTAAAGATGAATCTCAGTGGGCGGTCTCTACCTACCAGGATGAAAGGCCTTTTTCTATTGGTCACTCTCGATTGAAGTGACCACGCCCACTACGTTTCCCCGCTCAGGCCCGCTGAGGAACGAGTGAGTGAGGTTCTATCAGCCATGGCGAACAAAAGGGTGTTTACTGAGGAAGATAACTAATTTAACGTCTTAAACTGAGTGACAAGTGAATTTATGTAGTCTCTCTTCTCATGCTCACCCATTTAAATACGTAACATTAGCTAAGCTCGTCTGTAGTTCGGTGATACCGTTGAATTGGATTATTAGCCAGTGTAGCTAACGTTAGCTGCCAGAGCCCCCAATAGTAAAGCGTCAGGCCATTATTTTCTGGGGGGGTAACTTAAACTAAAATATGAGTCACGTTAGTAGAGTTTTGATAGATGATGATTGTAATCAAGGTAAAGACCACCATGACCACCAGCAGGAGTCGTACAGTAGTGATGGGAAGTTCGGTTCTTTTCCGCGAACCGGTTCTTTCGGACAGTTCGTTTCAAAGAACCGGTTAAAAAAACGGTTCACCAGTTCTTTTACGCTATGACGTCATTAACGTAGTTACTATCGTCCCGCACCCATATACAGTTACATGCAGTGATCATATGAGTAAGTTTTACAAGTCTTGATTTAATAAATTATAAGATAAATTAATTCTAATCAGAAACACGATCAGTTTACTGCACATGCACAATCCATAAAGACTTATTTGTTATAAACATAAAGTCCTCAGTTAACTGCTCATAGCATTAGCACAGAGACAGTGGTAAAAAAAGAACTAGTTCAGTTCAGATGGAGTCAGTCATAGCAGGAGCTTGTTTGTTTGGCAGCTGCACGAGTCACGCATGCGCACAGTATCAGCTCATCGATTCTCGAATCGGACGCGTCCGAAAGAAACCAGTTCTCGTTCAGTGTACTGGTGATCCGACAACCGCTGCAACCGCTTCTTGAGTCGAGAATGAGATCGGAGAACTCACACAGAGAGTGACTGAAACGTGCCGCTTGGTTTGCTTGTCCAGTAGTTTGATTACGTCATTTTTATCATTATACCACCTTTAAAAGTTAAATAAAACATTTTTTTTAATAAATAATTTTTGTTTGAACATGGTTCAAATTATAGTTGTGAATAGTTTCATTAAAACATTGTTTATTTAATACAAACACAATTTTTGCATGTCATCATTATCTTTTATTACAGTGCAGCTAATTCATAAATCACATGTTTTCTTTTAATCAAACATCTCATTTATTATGATACCACGGCACTTCCCTGACCAAGATCATAAAAACCCTTTTAGCCAATAACCTAACAGAATCCTTAAGTAAACTATTAACAAAACGTTTAACAAAATAGACCAACTTGACTAATGTGCTTCAATTCATCCGCTTGAAAAATGACACGCATGCGCACAGTATCAGCTCATCGATTCTCAAATCGGACGCGTCCGAAAGAAACCGGTTCTCGTTCAGTGTACTGGTGATCCGACAACCGCTGCAACCGATTCATGACTCAAGAACGACAACCGCTCTGGCAGCTGCTCTGCTCATGCGCACCATCAGCTCTCTTTTCACAGCCGTTCAAACACTGTTTGAGTAACTGAATAACTCGGGAAATTGATTTATTTTGAATCAGAGGGAGTGTCGGGCACGTTAAAAAGTAAAAACCTTTAAGTCATTTGTGGATTAGTGCTTAGTAGAGACGCGAACCGTTTCAAACGATTCAGTTCGATTTGGTGAACTGGTTCAACCGGTTCACTAAGAAGATCCGGTTAAATAGAACGATTCGTTCGCGAACCGGACATCACTATCGTACAGTAGCGGTATCAACATTAAGTGACATGGCATCTGACGCACGGAAGCTGCGGCAGCAGTGACCGTGACAAAGTCCATCGGTACATGTCACAAGTGTCACTGGCACTGAGGCTCCAGTGCGTCAGATGCCATGTCACTTAATGTTAATACTGGCTCTGAGTCGTAACATGAAGTAACGCACGCCGTACAAGTGTCCGTTATTACTGATAAGAAAACGCACTGTATATGCACTACTCACAATACATCATATTTCTGCTTGAACACAGTTCAGTATATTCACGTAGTTATATACAGCGAGTGTTTTATAATGAATGCTCACGTGTTTTGAATAAGTTTGTCAGGATCAGTGGTGTTTATGTACATATGGGCATCAGACGCTCCAAAACACCCTTTTCTTTTTTCATCTGTGAGGACCCAACCTAGCAATTTGCCAGGACCTTGCTCGCTAATCTAAACTAATCTAAAAATATTAAAATAATGGCCTGACGCTTTACTATTGGGGGCTCTGGCAGCTAACGTTAGCTACACTGGCTAATAATCCAATTCAACGGTATCACCGAACTACAGACGAGCTTAGCTAATGTTACGTATTTAAATGGGTGAGCATGAGAAGAGAGACTACATAAATTCACTTGTCACTCAGTTTAAGACGTTAAATTAGTTATCTTCCTCAGTAAACACCCTTTTGTTCGCCATGGCTGATAGAACCTCACTCACTCGTTCCTCAGCGGGCCTGAGCGGGGAAACGTAGTGGGCGTGGTCACTTCAATCGAGAGTGACCAATAGAAAAAGGCCTTTCATCCTGGTAGGTAGAGACCGCCCACTGAGATTCATCTTTACTCGCAAGCAAAACTTTTCAACTCGCAAACAAAAAATTTAGACCCGCAAAAAAAGACAGCAGAAAAGAGAGCAACTTTTGTGGTTTCGCGATGAAAAGTGTTTGAAGTGCACAAAGAAAAATAAAGATTGTAAAAAAAATTACACGCACTGCAAGTAATTTTGTTATCAATTTCTTTATTTTTGAGATTTAAGAAGACTATTTTTTGCAAACTTTTATTTTTTAATTACAAAATAATTAGTTTTACTCTCAAACACAGTATGTTTGTTTGAATAATAAAGACACAAAAATAACCCCATAGTTTCACACTACAAGTGTAAGTATTATGAAAGTGAAAGTGCTGCTGAAGATATGGGTTTCAAAATGAAAGTGTTTCTGCAATTAAGCTGCAACTCTACACAGAAAACAAGAATTATTCGATCACTACACTGATTATTAACTAGATTGCTAGTTCTACATACCTGTTTCTCTGTCCTCTGTGCTGCGGCTGATACAGTGTTGTGTTTTTTATGGTCATCCATACACAGCACACATATACATTTCTGGTCAGTGCGACAGAAAACCTCAAGGAGCTTCTCATGTTTCTGGCAGATCATCTCCTGCAGTCGTCCAGTGGCATCAATCAAGTTATGCCTCTTTCCTTTAAAGAAACTCTCATGTTGTTCAAGGTGATTCTGACAGTAGGAGTTCAGACACATCAGACAGGACTTGACCGCTTTGTATTTTCTTCCAGTACAGACATCACACTGCACATCTCCAGCTCCAGCGTCACAGTCAGCAGGAAGTTTGGTCTTCTTCAGTTTCTCCACCAGTTCAGCCAGCATGGTGTTTCTAGCTAAAGCAGGTCTTGGTGTGAAGGTCTGTCTGCACTGAGGGCAGCTGTAGACTCTCATCTGATCCTCCTGATCCCAGCAGTCTGTAATACAGCTCTTACAGTAACTGTGTCCACACTGGATAGTCACTGGATCCTTCAGGAGATCCAGACACACTGAACACATCAACTCATCCTGAGAAAATCTGGCTTCTGCCATTTTACTGCATGAATACAGAGTCACAAACACACGACAGCTCAGCTACACTTCAGTTTCTCTTTCCCTGAACTCCTGATTCCTGTTTTCTGGTTCTGTGTTTGAGTGACGTGTGTAAAACAGGCGTGTCTGTGAGCCTGTAAAGCATGATATTTCTACTAGATGTCAGTCTCAGACAAACACTCAAAGAATACAAGTTACAGAGAAGCAGCAAAACAGCCTTTAAAACTGCAGTAATGCTGCATCCTTATTTCTACACTTGTGCTGCAGGACTGAAAACTGTCCAGATTTACAGTTCTAGATTGCTCATATGTGATTATGTATGCTGACTACTGTTTTTAGATTAGTTTCCCAAACTGCCCTTAATGTAAGAACTGTGGTGAGTTAATAAAAGCTAATAATTAATAAAATAATAAATCTTTAAAATATAAATAACCAACACATTAACCATTGAACATTAAAAATACAAATGTTTTATTTGTTTATATGCATGTCAGTATAACCATTACTCTATCACAACTTGCTTGTGGACATGAGAATGATGAATCAGATTAGAAACAAAATAGTAAGAAAAACACAACTATAACACAAAAGTAAACACAGACAACACCAGACAAAGGAACAGAACCAACAGAATGGGGTAGCAAGCTATCTAAGGCAAGACCTTACAGCAGGAGATGGCTAAGAACATGTCCCTGAAGGTAAACGAGAGGCTGGTGAAGGACAGACGACCGATTAATCGAAGCGAAGCGCAGTGTCAGTGACATCTCTGCTGGACGTGACAAAGTTGCAAATAATTTTAACTTTGAAGCCCTGCATTGAGCTTTTGAATGACCAGCACCTGCCTGGGTCTGTGCGAATTCATCTATGGTTTTCTCTTCTCTTTCACACACCAATCCATCTCCCATTCGTTACGTCCTTTGGCTGTTTACGTTTTTATATTTATTTTTCTGCTGATGGCCCGCACCCCCCCTGCAATACTCGTGCGCCCCCCACTTTGAGAACCACTGGATTAGAGGACCTGGAGAAACTGACAGGACAGCAGTCCCAGGTGGAGCCTAGAAGAAAGGAGCCAGGGCAGAGACGATTGGTGGATAGGCCGAGGTTGAACCGGGGTCACCAAGGGAAGAGGTAGAGCCTGGGACTCCTTAAGCCAGGGCAGAGGTGGGTACCAGAAGACCTATGGCTGTTCAGGGCCGCATGGCAGAGGCTGATGGTGGGGATGAGGAGCTGAAGGGCACCAGTGGAGACAGAGCTGACGGAATGACTGGCTTCAGTGGAACATGCAGGAGAGAAAGACTGGGGGAAGAAGCAGACTCAGTGATGGACAGGACTGGGGTGATGAAGAACACTGTGCTTGATGTGACTGGTGACAACAGAGACTATAAACTAAATAGAATCAGCGATCATGAAAACACAGGTGGAAGGTTTAGGGGAAGGCAGGGTGGAAGCACTACTTTCATTTCCCAGTTGAATACTATATTTGTAATAACTATATTTGCTTATCCAGTTCCACTAAAATCCTCACTGGTACGGACGATATGACTGACTCAATGCTCACACATCTGGTTAGACTCATTTAAAGACAGATTTAAAGCTCCTGAATTCTTTAATTCAGACATTCTAAACAACTACAGAGTAATTTTTCTAAAGTAAGTGAACCTGCCAAACAGAACAACAGGGAGATGCCAAAATACCACTCACTAAACCTGTCCATTTGAACTGGACTGACCGAATATCTGTTTGTATCCATTATAAAATGAACATACGAATGAAAAATACAGCTAATACATACTATATCTGTTGATGCTGGTGCTCATATGTGCATAAACACAACTGGCCCTTACAAGATCCACCTCTATGGGTGAACATCCATTATAAAACACTCACAAGACATTCATTTTGACAACTATGCAAATATTTTGAAATTTCACACAAAAATACTATGGATCAGAGCTCCGAAAGCATGACTAGTTCATGAATCAACAGCGGACTTATGCGTGCCTAGACTCCGATATGCAAGAGTGTCATTGTTACTATTGTCTTTACTTTTACATTTGTGCGAGGGTTTGTTTCATGCAGTCAAGAGATGAAGTAGAGACCCGTTTTTCCGCGGGGGTATGGGTTACTTTTATGTGGGCTTTTGCTGGTGGGAGTTGGACAAAATAACATACATTTCTGCAGGAGCAGGACTAAAAAATCAGTCCCTTGCAGGTCTCTGATGATATTTGCGTGCCGCGGTTGAAAGTTTTGAGCCGCCGTTCAGTCTGTATTTAACAGTGCGATGAGGCTTGCTGCACCGAGTCCAAAGCAATCAATCACAGAACACGAAAGAGGCCGTGCTTTGACCATTTTAGGATAAAATTTAAATTAATTTTAAGCCATCTCGCGGGCCACCGGTTGAGAATCCCTGCTCTATGTGACTTTCTGGACACGCCCCGGTCTCTGTAGTGTTGTGATAGTCTACGTCATTCACGCAGCAGTGAAGGGAGACGTGCTTGAGAAACAGTTCAGAGAGGAGAAAACAATCTAACAATATTTTCCACTTTCTAAATAATAAAAGTATTGTATGTCTACTAATAATTATAAAGAAATAAATCGGATTTACCAATGCAGATATGTTAGAAACGATGCATCGCGATACAAATGCCAATTTGTATCCGATGCGCACTTTTTAAACCAATGCACCGTGCGAATCGGGGAATCTTCCCATCCCTAGTTCATTGCCATCTTATGATGAATTGCTTGTTGTCAGCTGTAAGTTGCTTTAAATAAAAGCATCAGCCAGATTAATAAATGTACATTTTTTTTGGAATCTGATTACATAATCCAGATTACATGTAACCAGTTACAATCCAGCACTGCTATTCAGATCAGATCAGACCTGCTACTCCAGTCAGTGAGGTGACTACTAAACTACTGAACACACACATTGGGTTTTCATCTTTTGTGGAGTAATTACATAGATTTTGTGTACAAACTGTATTTTCTATCCCCAAACCTTACTCCTAATCGTAAGCGTCCTCACAAGGTCAACAATTACTGGTATTACTATCTTTGTTGGGACATGATTAACATTTGAATGCATGACAATAAAAACAGCGGCTTGTGACACCAAAAGACAGAAGAACACAACACTGAAAAGGGCATAAAGTAAATAATGAAAATTATTTATTGACACTGTAATCATTTGAATTAATGTTATACTACACTAAACTCAATGAACAAATAAAGGTTGAGAAAAGAACAGATACACATTGTCACTTAGCATGACTACCACACACTGATCTTACGGTGTATATGAGGATCTATTACACACACTTATTCTGACATGTTATTTCAGTGACAGAAGTTCAGCTGCAGTATTAATGTCATGAAGAGAAAAGAAGAGACTCTATAACATCTCACTGTTACTGATTTACCAAGCAGCTCAAAGCATTATGGGTAGAATCTCTCGTCAATCTATTCTGATTCATTGAAATAGTTTCACTGATGATCCAGACCTAACCCAAAACCCAGGATAGAGCAGCTGAGTGAATGTGGTCTGGACTGTGTGGATGAGGCTCATTGTGTCAGAGACGCTGTAGAAGGACAGAGTTCCTGCACTGTGATCCACATACACTCCTATTCTACTGCTGACGGACTTTACAGGGAGATCAGTCCATTTGTTATTGTGTCCAAATGAATATTCAGTGGGAGTGCAGTACAAACACCAGGACTGATCATTACGTCCAAACACACACTCATCACCCTGTCCCTTCCTGCTGATGCTCTTATATGACACTGATATATCCACACTACCTGATATACCAGCACTATACTCCAGCTCCCAGTAACAGCGTCCACACACACTCTCTCTACACAAAACCTGAGGCCAATTTTCAAATCTTTCTGGATTATCAGGATACGAATGGACTGTTTTATTGTGAGTAAGAACTCTGTTGCTCTCAGACAGACGGAGGTGTTTATTCACTGTGTTCAGATCCAGAGTGAGCTGATGGGAATCTGATGGAGATAAAACACATCAGAATCAGGAATTATGAATCTGTTTGATCTTTTCATGAAGCTGAACTCTTCATGTTCAGTGTATCATCAGAGTCTCAGTACAGATGACCAGATATCCTTTGCAAATCAACATATACATTATCTATAAAACTCTTCTTTCACCTTCTACAGGAAGAACATGAACACACTCAGTGAGTTTTCTGCTTGTTTTCTCACTGACTTACATTGTAGGAAGTCGTTCCTGGTCCTGGGAACAATGTTGGTGGATGTGACTGTGGAAATCAACAGACATGAACAGTGAGATTCTCATGATCCTGCATCCATTCCTAAGACATTTCTAATATGATGTTCTCCATGATATGAGATGATGATGGACTCGTTTCTGAGAGCAGATGAATCTCCAGGACTTTACCTCTGTCTGAGATCTTCTTGAGCTCCTCTTTGCAGAAATCCTCCAGTTTGTCTCTCAGCTGATGGACAGATTCTTTCAAGTCATCAAAAAAGATTAGAGAAATGAAAGGATCGTAATTTATGTCTGTGGATTCAGGAGGTGCTGAGAGAGACTGGAAACTCTATTAAAAAAAAATAATAATAAATTAAAAAAAAACTCATCAGCTCCACACAGGGACACTGCTTATACAAATGATGCAAAGTGAAAGAGAAGTTCTGACACAAGAGTCATTTACCAAACAAAGAGCCACAAATGTTATCAGGTTTGAGGATCACCTGATCCAGTTTTGATGAACAGTACTAAGAATCCTGTCAAGTTCACGGATTTCACTGTGATGTAATAAATCAGAAAGAAAAATTAGGTAAAAAGTTGAAATGTTAGTAAAGCTTTAACGTGTTGGTAGCACTAGTGGTGTTTGACAGCTAAATATATCTTCCAGAAGAAATAGCTCAGGGAATTGATATGAGATTGTAAGCAGCATCTCTTTCAAAAGAAGATGATCAGATGAGAGTCTGACTGATGACTCTATAATAAGACACTCATGAAATGTTTCTCTGTGAGTCTCCTGTCACAGCAGGATCCGGCTCAAGTCCACTATGATCCTGTTCTTCTAGATCTCTGTTACCTGCAGGAACTGGATGTGATCCTGTGTGTGTGAAAGCTGCTCCAGCTCAGCGTCTCTCCTCCTCAGATCATTGATCTCCTGCTCCAGTCGCTCCAGTCGTTCTTCAGCTCGACTCACTGCAGTCTTTTCCTGATCTCTGATCAGCCGTATCAGCTCAGAGCGGCTTCTCTCAATGGAGCGGATGAGCTCAGTAAAGATCCTCTCACTGTCCTCCACTGCTGTCTGTGCAGAGCGCTGTTAGGACACACAGTGATTCAGGCTTCAGTGGGACTGAAAGAGACAAGAGAGTCTGAACTGAGACTGAGACAAACTTCTCTTCTTCTCCAGACTCACCTTATGAGACTCCACAGTCTCTCTCAGCTGCTGAACATCTTTCTCTCTCTGCTGGATTCTCTGCTGGAACGTCTTCTGCCTCTCCTTCAGCTGCTTCTGCAGGACAAACAGGATATAGTAAATATCGGAAATCTACTCGCATTAACAATGTGTACTTTGTAATTAAGCTCTGGCTTTATACAGACTATTCAATCACTACACTGAGTATTAATTGATCGCTAGTTTGAAATACCTGTTTCTCTGTCCTCTGTGCTGCACCTGATACGGTGTTGTGGTTTTTATGTTCATATTCTTTACACAGCTGACAAATGTATTGTTGGTCAGTAATACAGTACATTTCCAGATGTTTCCCATGTTTCTGGCAGATCATCTCCTGCAGTCGTCCAGTGGCATCAATCACTTTGTGTGGCTTACGTGAATGAAATTCCTCATGGCGGTCAAAATGAGTTTGACAGTAAAATTCCTGACACACCAGACAGGACTTGACAGCTTTGTGTTCTGTTCCAGTACAGACGTCACACTGCACATCTCCAGCTCCAGCGTCACAGTCAGCAGGACGTTTCCTCTTCTTCAGTTTCTCCACCAGTTCAGCCAGTATGGTGTTTGTAGCTAAAGCAGGTCTTGGACTGAAGGTCTGTCTGCACTGAGGGCAGCTGTAGACTCTCATCTGATCCTCCCGATCCCAGCAGTCTGTAATACAGCTCTTACAGTAACTGTGTCCACACTGGATGCTCACTGGATCCTTCAGGAGATCCAGACACACTGAACACATCAACTCATCCTGGGAAAGCCTGGCTTCTGTCATTTTACTGCATGAATACAGAGTCACAAACACACAACAGCTCAACTACACTTCAGTTTCTTTTTCCCGGAGCTCATGTGTTTCCTATGTCCTGGTTCTGTGTTTGAGTGACGTGTGTAAAACAGGCGTGTCTGTGAGCCTGTAAAGCATGAAACTTCTGCTAGATGTCAGTCTCAGACAAACACTTAAAGAATACGAGTTACAGAGAAGCAGCACAACAGCCTTAAAAAAAAGGGCAGTAATGACCAGTCACCATCCACTGTTAGGCAGGGCTGGGTAGATTACTAACAAAATGTAGTCTGTTACTGATTACAGATTATATGATGAAAACGGTAGTTAGTAATATAGGTTACTCATTTTAGTTATTTTTAGATCACTTTTTTAAATTACTTTTTAAAACTTTTTTCAATTAAGCATTAAACGTAACATATTGATGTGATAATTTAAGAACTGCAGTCAGTTTGTTAAGTTGATAAAAATGTAAAATAAAAATAATCAACACTTAACCGTTGAACACTAGAACCTTTAACTGACTGTTTTATAAAACTAAATGACTGTTGTATAAGCTACCCAGATGCACCTCCCTCAGTTTTAGCCCTATTGGTCATTTTGCAGGCCAACTGGGATCCTTCCGTTTCAGCCAGAGCCAATTGCTGCTTTGCTCAGCAAGGACAAGGACCTAACAGCTTGTTGGAAGGCCAGTCCTCTGAGTCCCAACCCTTCAGTAGCCTGGCTGTTGCTGTGGCTACAAAACCTCTGCAACCAACCTCTACAGGGAGCACCTGGGTTCGTCAACCACATTGTACTGCTTAGGCTACTAGATCTGAATACTTTAGCCTTTTACATTCATTTGCATTGTCCAACAGGGCTGAATAATTTTTTTGGGAAAATCTGGCTTCTGCCATTGTACTGCATGAATACAGAGACACAAACACACAACAGCTCGACTACACTTCAGTTTCTCTATCATTGAACTCAAGTGATTCTTATTTCCTGGTTCTTTGAGTGATGTGTGTAAAACAGGCATTTTACACACATGGAGTTCAAAATAAAAGGCATTGGAGCCATTCAAAATCAGAAATCTGTGGTTGAGCTGGAGAACCTCAAAGTCTCTCCACTATTTATTGTTCGTCATTCCCGATTTACCCCTGGATTAAAGAAACAGAGGATGTAACACCTTGGACATTAAAAATACAAATGTTTTATTTGTTTATGCATGTTAATATGACCATTAACATTATAACGATGAGATTTAGATACGAAATAGCAAGAAAAACACAATCATAACATGAAAGTAAATGCAGAGTACAAGGAAAGAATAATCAAACTAACTCCGGGAAGGCATGACCTTACAGCATGAGATGGTTAAGGAGATGTCCATGAAGGTGGACGAGAGGCTGGTGAAGGACAGGCGACTGATAAATCCAAGGTGTGGGGAACCATGTAGAAGTGGACAGCCGACGAGATCCTTGAGTGGCTCTAGCTCCATAACAGGCATTGTCTCAGACTAGGTCTCTGTGGTGAGAATGAGCTGGGTCTCTCATGATTTACCATGAGGCTCAAAGCATTTTGTGTAAAATCTTTTATCAGTCTATTCTAATTTATCAGCACAGTTTCAATGATGATCCTCTAGAAACCAAAAACCCAGGATAGAGCGGCTGAGTGAATGTGGTCTGGACTGTGTGGATGAGGCTCATTGTGTCAGAGACGCTGTAGAAGGACAGAGTTCCTGCACTGTGATCCACATACACTCCTATTCTACTGCTGATGGACTCTACAGTGAGATCAGTCCATATGTTATCGTGTCCAAATGAGTATCTGAAGGGAGAGCAGTACAAACTCCAGGACTGATCATTACATCCAAACACACATTCATCATCCAATCCTTTCTTGCTCATGCTCTTATATGACACTGATATATCCACACCACCTAATAACCGAGAACTCCACAACACCTGAGAATAACTATCAAATCTGTCTGGATGATCAGGATACGACTGGACTGTGTCAGTGTGAGTAATCTCTCTGTTGCTCTTAGACAGACAGAGATGTTTATTCACTGTGTTCAGATCCAGTGTGGTCCATTCTGGTCAGTGAGACAGAAAACCTCAAGGAGCTTCTCATGTTTTTGGCAGATCATCTCCTGCAGTCACCCAGTGGCATCAATCACTTTGTGTGATTTACGTGAATGAAATTCCTCATGACGGTCAAAATGAGTTTGACAATAAGATTCCTGACACACCAGACAGGACTTGACAGCTTTGTGTTTTCTTCCAGTACAGACGTCACACTGAACAGCTCCAGCGTCACAGTCAGCAGGAAGTTTGGTCTTCTTCAGTTTCTCCACCAGTTCAGCCAGCATGGTGTTTGTAGCTAAAGCAGGTCTTGGACTGAATGTCTGTCTGCACTGAGGGCAGCTGTAGACTCTCATCTGATCCTCCTGATCCCAGCAGTCTGTCTGTGAAACCAGGCTGAGAACCTTTAACTGACATTAGAAAACTGTAAAAAATAGTGACAGGCTCTACCCTACAAAATGGGGAATCTTGTTTTGACATACCAAAACCAGCCAGAGGGTGGTGCTCTGAGAGGACCCTTTCCGCAGAAAGGGAAGCTACCAAAGTCATCTCAAGGTCCTGAGAAGGGGTGAAGCTCCTGGAAGTCATGAGGACAGACTCCTAACCCTGAAGGCCAGGGAGGAACGCCCATCCAGCCGAGGGGGCGCTCATTGAGGACCCTTTCCTCAGAAAGTGGAGAGCCCAGCTCATGCATAAGGCCTGGAGAATGAGAATCAACCTGGACAGGGAGGACAGGCTCCTAACCCAGATGACCGGGAGGAAAACCTGGCTTTGTCAGCGAAAGCGGTACTCTGAATAAACCCTTTCCGCAGAAAGGGGAGTACTACTTAGGTCGAACTGACCATGCCCTCGGGCTAATCGGGGGATCGACAGACACCAGTTTAGGTGGACTTATGTTCCTGTCTCAACAGGACATAAATTTCCTGGAGCAGGAACTGGAGGCCAGAGAAATTGCTCCTTGGAGACAAAAACTCAGGAGGTGCTGGAAAGAACCTTCAGCTGATGAGATCACCCAAGGATCTGGAGTCCACAGAGAGGGTCTGGAAGAGGGATTCTCAGAAAAGGGCCTGCAAAGAACAGCGTTAAACATGCCAAGGGCAATCCTAAGAAAGAAACTTAGCTTACCTTGAAGAGGACATAAGTCCTATGTCTAACATATGCTGTAAGGGTGGTTTACCACACAACCTGTGGCGTGGAGAGGGCGAACACTGCCGTAACCATACTCGTCATACTTTTTCTCTGAAAGCAAAAACACAACACACAGGCCTGAGAAAGTATTAAGTTCGTTTTCTTCTATTAAACGAAAAAATGAATTGTACTCACCCATAAGTGACCTACACTTTACTCAAACTTAAACAAAACCTGTTTAAGGAGTTAAAATCCGGTTCAGTAATGGAGCCAATGAGCCTGGGAAGACTAACAGATCAGTGAAAGACCTCCGGTTAGTCCTCCTAAAAGCAGCCCAGACCAACAGAGTGGGCTGTCTACTTAGAACCCTAGCAGGGGAGACAGCACCATCTAGGCAAGAGCTTAAAGAGAACTGCTCAAAACCCCCGAAAGGGGAGCATTCAGTAAGCCAACACACAGACATCCTCAGATATCTGTGTGTGTAGGACCACCAACCGGGGGTGAAACTGACCGAAAGCCTCCAAACCCTGAAAGGGGGAGAATTTAACACACAGCTAGCCTCAGACAGCTTGCAGTCAATAAGTCTGTTCTGCCATAATCATGGCTGAACTAATCTTAGGAAATCCCCCTCTTCTTTTTTTTTTTTTTTTTTTGCAAGTTAATTAACTCCACAATCGCAACGCGAAGCACATAGTAAACATACTCTGCCCAAGCGCCAAATTCCCTCAGGAATAAAGCAAGCAAGGAGCCGCTGGCGACGCCGCAAATGTGTTTGTTAATGCCATGAGAGGCAAACACACTCATGCAAAATGAGGAACAGAGAAACTCACTTCCCTCCTTTGCGAATGCGTTTTCGTGATGAGCACATTAGTTCTCTCGGAAGCTGGACGTGCTGTTATTTACCACACCCACGTAGCCTGCTAGCTCGTGCAAGTGGGTATGAGAGCGTGCCTCTCGTTACCAACAAGCAATGAATGCACCGATTGCATTCCACTCTCGAGAGAGCTAATCTTTCTTGCGTTCTCAACGTACAGCTCCGGCCGTGTGAAAGTGCGGGTATCAGATTACCACACACGTCACAGGCAGGTCTCCGGTGAGAGAATACATGCACTCCTAGACAAAGAGAAGCTGAAGACGACGAAGAGGATGTGTGACGCACCAGCAGCGGCGGTCACGCCGCGGTGACGTCATACGCTGTCGCCGGCCATTTCATGTAGTTTTTTCATATGCATTCTTCAGACACGAGTCACACTGTGACGTTCCCCCAATAGCGACCCCTAGGGGACGCGGTGAGGGTTCCCTCAGAACTGAACTTCTCTTCTTCTCCAGACTCACCTTATGAGACTCCACAGTCTCTCTCAGCTGCTGAAGATCTTTCTCTCTCTGCTGGATTCTCTGCTGGAACGTCTTCTGCGTCTCCTTCAGCTGCTTCTGCAGGACAAACAGATGATAGTAAATGTCACAGAAAACTACTGCCACTAAATCATCATGTGAACAGATGCAGTAAAAGTGGACCTAATAACCGATCTGTAGGTTCAAACTCCAGAAAAGATGAATGATCATTTACCACCAAAGTACATGAATTACCATGAATAGTAGGGCATGTGTATTGTCAGGCAAACAGAACACAAGTCACAAAGAAGTCATAAAGCGTTCTGTCTTTGTTCTACCAAATTCCGCTGTGTAAATAGTGAATCTACCATGGCGTGAGCACAGCTGGCTCTTAAAGAGAATGGGAGAAGAGACTCTGATTGGTTTAATTTTTATTAATCGAAATTACATAGTTTTAATGTTTTTTATACTGTACAAACTGTATGTTCTTCCCCCTAACCTTACATGTCCTCACAAGGTCAAAAAGTACTGGTATCACTATGCTTGTTGGGACATTTGAGACATGGTTAACAATTAAATCCATAACAATAAAAACAGCGTCTTGTGACACAAGACAGAAGAACTCAAAACACTGAAAGGGGCATAAGGTGAATAATGAATTTTTTTTTTATTGACTGTGTAATCATTTGAATTTAATTTTGATTGAAATAATAAAAATATATTAATGTGATACTACACTAAACTCAGTAAACACATAAAGGTTGAGAAAAGCACAGATACATAAGTCACTCAGCATTACACACACACACACACTGATCGCTTTTCTACATGAGGATTTATTACACACACTTATTCTGACATGTTATTTCAGTGACAGAAATTCAGCTGCAGTATTTATGTCATGAAGAGAAAAGAAGAGACTCTTATTACATCTCACTGTTCCTGATTTATCATGCAGCCCAAAGCATTATGGGTAGAATCTCTCATTAAAATATTCTGATGCATCATCAGAGTTTCATTGATGATCCAGCAACAAGAAGAAACCCAGGATAGAGCGGCTGAGTGAATGTGGTCTGGACTGTGTGGATGAGGCTCATTCTGCCAGAGACGCTGTAGAAGGACAGAGTTCCTGCACTGTGATCCACATACACTCCTATTCTACTGCTGATGGACTCTACAGGGAGATAAGTCCATATTCTATTGTGTCCAAATTGGTATCTGGAGGGAGAGCAGTACAAACTCCAGGACTGATTATTACGTCCAAACCAACACTCATCACCGGATCCCTTCCTGCTGATGCTCTTATATGACACTGATATTAACACACCTGTATTTCCACTCCACTCCAGCTCCCAGTAACAGCGTCCACACACACTCTCTCTACACAACACCTGACGACACTCATCAAATCTGTCTGGATGATCAGGATATGACTGGACTGTGTCAGTGTAAGTAATCACTCTGTTGCTCTCAGACAGACGGAGGTGTTTATGTGCTGTGTTCAGATCCAGAGTGAGCTGATGGGAATCTGATGGAGATAAAACACATCAGAATCAGGAATTATGAATCTGTTTGATCTTTTCATGTAACTGAACTCTTCATGTTCAGTGTATCATCAGTGTCTCAGTACAGATGACCAGATATCCTGTGCAAATCATTATTTACATAAATTATAAAACTCTTCTTTCACCTTCTACAGGAAGAACATGAACACACTCAGTGAGATTTTCTGCTTGTTTTCTTACTGACTTACATTGTAGGAAGTCATTCCTGACGCTGGGAACAATGTTGGTGGATGTGACTGTAGAAATCAACAGACATGAACAGTGTGATTCTCATGATCCTGCATTTATTCCTAAGACATTTCTAATATGATGTTCTCCATGATATGAGATGATGATGGACTCTTTTCTGAGAGCAGATGAATCTCCAGGACTTTACCTCTGTCTGAGATCTTCTTGAGCTCCTCTTTGCAGAAATCCTCCAGTTTGTCTCTCAGCTGATGGACAGATTCTCTCAGACCAACATAAGAGAAGCGAGAACTGAAAGGATCATCATTTACGTCTGTAGATTCAGGAGGTGCTGAGAGAGACTGGAAACTCTACAGGAAACACAAATCACAACTCCTCAGCTCCACACAGGGGGACGCTGCTTATACAAGTAATTTAAAGTAAAAGAAAAGTTCTGACATGAGAGCAATTTAAGGGATGGACAAGGTAATATTGTTTAATATTTTCAAGTAAGAGGAAAGAGAAATGACTCCTAAGAGATTTCCAGAGTTTAAAGCCGTTTGTAAGTGGCGTCTCTTTGAAAAGAAGATGATCAGATGAGAGTCTGACTGATAATTATACAGGTCCTTCTCAAAAAATTAGCATATTGTGATAAAGTTTATTATTTTCTGTAATGTACTGATAATCATTAGACTTTCATATATTTTAGATTCATTACACACATTTGAAAGTAGTTCTAGCCTTTTAATGTTTTAATATTGATGATTTTGGCATACAGCTCATGAAAACCCAAAATTCCTATCTAAAAAAATTAGCATATTTCATCCGAGTAATAAAAGAAAAGTGTTTTTAATACAAAAAAAGTCAACCTTCAAATAATTATGTTCAGTTATGCACTCAATACTTGGTCGGGAATCCTTTTGCAGAAATGACTGCTTCAATGCGGCGTGGCATGGAGGCAATCAGCCTGTGGCACTGCTGAGGTGTTATGGAGGCCCAGGATGCTTCGATAGCGGCCTTAAGCTCATCCAGAGTGTTGGGTCTTGCGTCTCTCAACTTTCTCTTCACAATATCCCACAGATTCTCTATGGGGTTCAGGTCAGGAGAGTTGGCAGACCAATTGAGCACAGTAATACCATGGTCAGTAAACCATTTACCAGTGGTTTTGGCACTGTGAGCAGGTGCCAGGTCGTGCTGAAAAATGAAATCTTCATCTCCATAAAGCTTTTCAGCAGATGGAAGCATGAAGTGCTCCAAAATCTCCTGATAGCTAGCTGCATTGACCCTGCCCTGCTTTATCACAACATGCTAATTTTTTGAGAAGGACCTGTATAATAAGACACTCATGAAATGTTTCTCTGTGAGTCTCGTGTCACAGCAGGATCTGGCTCAAGTCCACTATGATCCTGTTCTTCTAGATCTCTGTTACCTGCAGGAACTGGATGTGATCCTGTGTGTGTGAAAGCTGCTCCAGCTCATCGTCTCTCCTCCTCAGATCATTGATCTCCTGCTCCAGTCGCTCCAGTTGTTCTTCAGCTCGACTCACTGCAGTCTTTTCCTGATCTCTGATCAGCCGTATCAGCTCAGAGCGGCTTCTCTCAATTGAGCAGTTGAGCTCAGTAAAGATCCTCTCACTGTCCTCCACTGCTGTCTGTGCAGAGCGCTGTTAGGACACACAGTGATTCAGGCTTCAGTGGGACTGAAAGAGACAAGAGAGTCTGAACTGAGACTGAGACAAACTTCTCTTCTTCTCCAGACTCACCTTATGAGACTCTACAGTCTCTCTCAGCTGCTGAACATCTTTCTCTCTCTGCTGGATTCTCTGCTGGAACGTCTTCTGCGTCTCCTTCAGCTGCTTCTGCAGGACAAACGGATGACAGTAAATGTCACAGAAAACTGCTGGCACTAAATCATCATGTAAACAGATGAATGCAGTAAATGCAAGGTGAGGCAGTTTAAAGGTTATCTGATTACTAGTGACTGTAGGTTCAAACTCCAGAGGTGATGATCGGTTACAATCATTGTACATGAATTAACATGAAGATTAAAGCTTGTTTCACACTACAAGTGTAAGCTCTAGTTTTAAATACCTGTTTCTCTGTCCTCTGTGCTGCAGCTGATACAGTGTCGTGGTTTTTATGTTCATCCATTGTACACAGCACACATATACATTTCTGGTCTGTACGACAGAAAACCTCCAGAACCTTCTCATGTTTCTGGCAGATCATCTCCTGCAGTCGTCCAGTGGCATCAATCAAGTTGTGTCTCTTTCCTTTAAAGAAACTCTCATGTTGTTCAAGGTGATTCTGACAGTAGGAGTTCAGACACACCAGACAGGACTTGACGGCTTTGTATTTTCTTCCAGTACAGACATCACACTGAACATCTCCAGCTCCAGCGTCACAGTCAGCAGGAAGTTTGGTCTTCTTCAGTTTCTCCACCAGTTCAGCCAGCATGGTGTTTTTTCCTAAAGCAGGTCTTGGACTGAAGATCTGTCTGCACTGAGGGCAGCTGTAGACTCTCATCTGATCCTCCCGATCCCAGCAGCTTGTAATACAGCTCTTACAGTAACTGTGTCCACACTGGATGCTCACTGGATCCTTCAGGAGATCCAGACACACTGGACATGTCAACTCATCCTGAGAAAATCTGGCTTCTGCCATTTGACTGAATGAATACAGAGACAAACACACGACAGCTCAACTACACTTCAGTTTCTCTTTCCCTGAACTCATGTGATTCCTGTTTCCTGGTTCTGTGTTTGAGTGACGTGTGTAAAACAGGAGTGTCTGTGAGTCTGCCAAGCAGGTTCAAAGCCAATGGAATGCAAGCCTGCAACCTTTAGCCAAAAAAGTGTAAAGACTAATGCTGACACTGCAGCTTTGGCGGCACACATGGATGGAGACCTTAGGCCTTTTTTTTATGGATGTCAATGGAGGGAGAGGCTTTACTATGCTAAATAAACACCTTTTGTGTGATTATCATAAATATATTTTATTATCTTATGGATCACTAAACCAACTACAAATACAACCACGAGTGTATTTGTAGCAATAGCCTGTTGGTGAAAATGATCGGATATTAAGTAAATTTCCTACCGTAAATATATCAAAACTGAATTTTTGATTAGTAATACGCATTGGTAAGAACTTTATTTGGACAACTGTAAAAGCAATTTTCTCAATATTTAGATTTTTTTGCAACCTCAGATTCCAAATTTCAAATAGTTGTATCAAATAGTTGTATCCTAACAAACCATACACCATTGCAAAAAGCTTATTTATTCAGCTTTCACAGTTGACTCTTATGACTGGTTTTGTGGTCCAGGGTCACATACTCCCTTTTTTTCAACATTTAAAAGTCTACGGAATGTCCAAAGCAATACTTCTAAAATAAAACAGTCCATCAGTTTGTTATCGTTACTTGTAGATTTCAATTTCTATACAGTCTAATCTCTAATTGTCATACCATTCAAATTTATTATAAAGACATTGCTCACAGACACAATGATCCTACTGTCTATATGAGGATTTATTACACACATTTATTCAGACATGTTATGTGTCTGACTTGTTATGTACATGTTCAGTGACAGAAGTTCAGCTGCAGTATTAATGTCATGAAGAGAAAAGAAGAGATTCTATAACATTTCACTGTTCCTGATTTATCATGCAGCTCAAAGCATTATGGGTAGAATCTCTCACCAGACTATTCTGACTCATCAAAATAGTTTCACTGATGATCCAGACCTAACCCAAAACCCAGGATAGAGCGGCTGAGTGAATGTGGTCTGGACTGTGTGGATGAGGCTCATTGTGTCAGAGACGCTGTAGAAGGACAGAGTTCCTGCACTGTGATCCACATACACTCCTATTCTACTGCTGATGGACTCTACAGGGAGAACAGTCCATATGTTTTTGTGTCCAAATTGGTATCTGGAAGGAGTGCAGTACAAACACCAGGACTGATCATTACGTCCAAACACACACTCATCACCCTGTCCCCTCCTGCTGATGCTCTTATATGACACTGATATATCCACACTACCTGATATACCAGCACTATACTCCAGCTCCCAGTAACAGCGTCCACACACACTCTCTCTACACAAAACCTGAGGCCAATAGTCAAATCTGTCTGGATTATCAGGATACGACTGGACTGTTTCAGTGTAAGTCATCACTCTGTTGCTCTCAGACAGACGGATGTGTTTATTCACTGTGTTCAGATCCAGAGTGAGCTGATGGGAATCTGATGGAGATAAAACACATCAGAATCAGGAATTATGAATCTGTTTGATCTTTACATGTAGCTGAACTCTTCATGTTCAGTGTATCATCAGTGTCTCAGTACAGATGACCAGATATCCTGTGCAAATCATCATTTACATCATCAATTAGAAAACTGTTTTTTCTTTCTACAGGAAGAACGTGAACTCAGTGAGTTTTCTGCTTTGTTTTCTTACTGACTTACATTGTAGGAGGCTGTTTCTGATCCTGGTGAATGAGACTGTGGAAATCAACAGACATGAACAGTGTGATTCTCATGATCCTGCATCCATTTCCAATACATTTCTATTATGAATCAGCAGAGCAGATGTATCTCCAGGACTTTACCTCTGTCTGAGATCTTCTTGAGCTCCTCTTTGCAGAAATCCTCCAGTTTGTCTCTCAGCTGATGGACAGACTCTCTCAGGCCATCATAAGAGAAACGAGAACTTAAGGGATCGCCATTTACGTCTGTAGATTCAGGAGGTGCTGAGAGAGACTGGAAACTCTACAGAAAACAGAAATCAAAACTCATCAGCTCCACACGAGGACATTGCATATACAAGTGATTAAAAGTGTAAGTAAATTGTTCTGACATGAGAGAAATTTGAGTGATGGGCAAGGTCATATTATTTAATATTTTCAAGTAAGAGGAAAGAGAAATGATTCCTGAAAGATATTACAGAGCTTAAAGCCATTTGTATGCGGTTTCTCTTTGAAAACAAGATGATCAGATGAGAGTCTGACTGATGATTATATAATAAGACACTCATGAAATGTTTCTCTGTGAGTCTCCTGTCACAGCAGTATCCGGCTCAAGTCCACTATGATCCTGTTCTTCTAGATCTCTGTTACCTGCAGGAACTGGATGTGATCCTGTGTGTGTGAAAGCTGCTCCAGCTCAGCGTCTCTCCTCCTCAGATCATTGATCTCCTGCTCCAGTCGCTCCAGTCGTTCTTCAGCTCGACTCACTGCAGTCTTTTCCTGATCTCTGATCAGCCGTATCAGCTCAGAGCGGCTTCTCTCAATGGAGCGGATGAGCTCAGTAAAGATCCTCTCACTGTCCTCCACTGCTGTCTGTGCAGAGCGCTGTTAGGACACACAGTGATTCAGGCTTCAGTGGGACTGAAAGAGACAAAAGAGTCTGAACTGAGACAAACTTCTCTTCTTCTCCAGACTCACCTTATGAGACTCCACAGTCTCTCTCAGCTGCTGAACATGTTTCTCTCTCTGCTGGATTCTCTGCTGGAACGTCTCCTTCAGCTGCTTCTGCAGCAGATGACAGTAAATATTATAGAAAATTACTGGCATTAAATCATCATGTGAACAGATGAATCCAGTAAATAGGGTGAGGCAGTTTAAAGGTTACCTATCTCAAACTTCAGAAGTGATGATCAGTTATAATCATCATACATGAATTATCATGAATCTTTAATAATCATGAGTCTTTAGCAATATTTTATGACTGTAGTTTTAAATACCTGTTTCTCTGTCCTCTGTGCTGCAGCTGATACAGTGTCGTGGTTTTTATGTTCATCCATACACAGCACACAAATACATTTCTGGTCAGTGCGACAGAAAACCTCAAGGAGCTTCTCATGTTTCTGGCAGATCATCTCCTGCAGTCGTCCAGTGGCATTGATCACTTTGTGTGGCTTACGTGAATGAAACTCCTCATGACAGTCAAAATGAGTTTGACAGTAAGATTCCTGACACACCAGACAGGACTTGACAGCTTTGTGTTCTGTTCCAGTACAGACGTCACACTGAACATCTCCAGCTCCAGCGTCACAGTCAGCAGGAAGTTTGGTCATCTTCAGTTTCTCCACCAGTTCAGCCAGTATGGTGTTTTTTCCTAAAGCAGGTCTTGGACTGAAGGTCTGTCTGCACTGAGGGCAGCTGTAGACTCTCATCTGATCCTCCTTATTCCAGAAGTCTGTAATACAGCTCTTACAGTAACTGTGTCCACACTGGATGCTCACTGGATCCTTCAGGAGATCCAGACACACTGGACATTTGAACTCATCCTGGGAAAATCTGGCTTCTGCCATTTTACTGCATGAATACAGAGACACGAACACACAACAGCTCAACCACACTTTAGTTTCTACTTCCTGAAGGTCATGTGTTTCCTGGTTCTGTGTTTGAGTGACGAGTGTAAAACAGGCGTGTCTGTGAACCTGTAAAGCATGAAACCTCTGCTAGATGTCAGTCTCAGACAAACACTCAAAGATTATGAGTTACAGAAAAGTTACAAAGAACAGCCTTAAAAAAGGGCAGTAATGACCACTGTTAGGCAGGGCTGGGTAGATTACTAACAAACTGTAGTCTGTCATTGATTACAGATTATATGATGAAATCTGTAGTTAGTAATGTAATATAGTTTACTAATTTAGTTTATTTTTCCTGACTACGTTTTAGGTCAATTTTAGATCCCTTTTTTAAATTACTTTTCAAAACTTTTTTCAATTAAGCATTAAACGTAACATATTGATGTAATAATGCAGTCAGTTTGTTAAATTGACAAAAGGCTAATAATAAATCATAAAAATGTAAAATAAAAATAATCAACACTTAACAGTTGAACACTAGAACATTTAACTGACTGTTTTATAAAACTAAATGACAGTTGAGTGTATAAGACAATATCACGATCCGTTAAAATAATCAACATTTTCTTGGAATCTTGAGCGGAAGTAAGGGTAATTACTTCATTGGGGTCTTTAGGTGGGTTTCGTTGTTAGGCTCACAAAACATCCCAAAAGCTCAACAGTGACACCTGGCTACCCAGGTGCACCTCCCTCTGTTTTAGCCCTATTGGTCATTTTGCAGGCCAACTGGGATCCTTCCGTTTCAGCCAGAGCCAATTGCTGCTCTGCTCAGCAGCTTCTAACAAGGACCTAACAGCTTGTTGGAAGGCCTGTCCTCTGAGTCCCAACCATTCAATGGAATGCAAGCCTGCAACCTTTAGCCAAAAAAAGTGTAATGACTAATGCTGACACTGCAGCTTTGGCGGCACGCAGGGATGGAGACAAGAGGCCATTGTTTTTTTAATGGATGTCAATGAAGGAGAGGCTTTACTATGCTAAATAAACACCTTTTGTGTGATTATCATAAATATATTTTATTATCTAAACATGAACTGTTTAGGTAAAGCATTCCTGCCAATGTAGAAACAAATGTGAGTGGAGCAGGCGATAAACAGCTGTTTTTTTGTTTCGTTTTTTTGCAACTAACCTGTTTTTCTCCATTTAACTCAGCAAGGCATTCTGTTTCTTTTAGGGGACGAATGTTAAATCATGTGTTAGAGTTGGTTGGTTGCAGGTGAGTGGCCTCTCTCTGTGCATTAAGTAGCTGACACACACACTTCCATACACACAAACAAAAGAAAATCTATAACCGGGAAAATCTATAACATATGGGTTATATATAAATCTATAACCCATAATGCAGCTCAAAGCATTATGGGTAGAATCTCTCATCAATCTATTCTAAATCATCAACACAGTTTCACTGATGATCCATAAAAAACAGTAAACCCAGGATAGAGCGGCTGAGTGAATGTGGTCTGGACTGTGTGGATGAGGCTCATTGTGTCAGAGACGCTGTAGAAGGACAGAGTTCCTGCACTGTGATCCACATACACTCCTATTCTACTGCTGACGGACTCTACAGGGAGATCAGTCCATATCTGATTGTGTCTGAATGAGCAATTGGAGGTTAAGCAGTACAAACTCCAGGACTGATCATTACATCCAAAAGAACATTCATAAGCTGATCCCCTCCTGCTGATGCTCTTATATGACACTGATATAGACACACCAAGACCTCCACTCCACTCCAGCTCCCAGTAACAGCGTCCACATACACTCTCTCTACACAACACCTGCCAGCAATAGTCAAATCTGTCTGGATGATCAGGATAGGGCTGGACTGTGTCAGTATGTGTAATCACACCGTTGCTCTCAGACAGATGGAGGTGTTTATATGCTGTGTTCAGATCCAGAGTGAGCTGATGGGAATCTGATGGAGATAAAACACATCAGAATCAGGAATTATGAATCTGTTTGGTCTTTTCATGTAGCTGAACTCTTCATGTTCAGTGTATCATCAGTGTCTCAGTACAGATGACCAGATATCCTGTGCAATTCATCATTTACATCATCAATTAGAAAACTCTTCTTTCTTTTCACTACAGGAAGAACATGAACACACTCAGTGAGTTTTTCTGCTTGTTTTCTTACTGACTTACATTGTAGGAAGTCATTCCTGGTCCTGGGAACAATGTTGGTGAATGTGACTGTGGAAATCAACAGACATGAACAGTGTGATTCTCATGATCCTGCATCCATTCCTTAGACATTTCTAATATGATGATGATGGACTCGTTTCTGAGAGCAGATGCATCTCCAGGACTTTACCTCTGTCTGAGATCTTCTTCAGCTCCTCTTTGCAGAAATCCTCCAGTTTGTCTCTCAGCTGATGGACAGATTCTCTTAGATCATCAAAAGAGAAGACAGAACTGCATGGATCATCATTTACATCTGTAGATTCAGGAGGTGCTGAGAGAGACTGGAAATTCTACAGAAAACAGAAATCAAAACTCATCAGCTCCACACAGGGACACTGCTTATACAAGTGATTTATATGTATAAAAAAACTTCAATGTTAGTAAAGTTTGGAACTGTTGGTGGCACAAGTGGTGTTTGACAGCTAAATATATCTTCCAGAAAAAAGAGCACTCCATCAATCCGCGCTGCTGTCAGTTCGCACGTTCCGATCAGCTGTTCCATAGTGTTTACACACTCGAATGACAACGACGTAAAAAGTAGAAAATTAACAATGGTGCGAACTTGTAAATTCCCAGGTTGTGACCACAAGAATGTGCAGGGATCGCCGTTCAGATTCCATCGTTTTCCTGTTTCTGATATAGTTATGAGACAGCTTTGGCTGGTTGCCGTCGGCTACTCTGTTTTTATGTTAGACCTCGTTTCACGTGATTTCCACAGGAGTCTAAACATCAGATTGTTTACTCTACAGTTTAGACATGGTATCTCCAGTCCTCGTGAGCTACTGTCTTGCTGGTTTTAGTTTTTCTCTGATGCAACACACCTGACTCAAATCAACGGGTAATTAGCAGGCTTGTACAGAAGGCTTAGACAGTCGATTATTGTCGATGCTATCACTGCCCCGGTTAGAATATTCTCAGTGTAGCCTAAAAACCGACGTTAGCTTCAAAATAAACCGTATGCGACATAAAGTTTGTAAATAGAGCTTACCCGTGGTACTGGTACAGCAGAACTCTTTAAAATCCGTTTTTTGATTTTTCCTCCTTGGTTGGGGATGTAATCGTCTTCGCTGAAGTGAGCACTGCACACACGAAAATCCTTGATACTGGATATATTAGCTCCCGCAGAGTAGCTGATGGCAACCAGCCAAAGCTGTCTCATAACTATATCAGAAACAGGAAAACGATGGAATCTGAACGGCGATCCCTGCACATTCTTGTGGTCACAACCTGGGAATTTACAAGTTCGCACCATTGTTAATTTTCTAATTTTTACGTCGTTGTCATTCGAGTGTGTAAACACTGTGGAACAGCTGATCTGAACGTGCGAACTGACAGCAGCGCGTATTGATGGAAACGGAAAGAATATAGTGCCGATTAAAACTGAGGTATGATTTTTGTCAGGAGTGTTTTTTGTGATGTAAATTAATCAAGCTTTGAAACGCATATATTTTTTTCACGTAAAAACGCACAGTTTTGAGGCCCCGGAAACTAACCGTGACTACTTTCTTGAAAAACTTCCAGCGGCCAGAACTCTGACCAGGGAGGTGAACGCAGTGTGTATACACTATAGTGCTGATAAGGATTGAATACAACTTCATGTCTTAAATGCTCGAACTATCCCTTTAAAGTCATTTGTAAGTCTACTATGATCCTGTTCTTCTAGATCTTTATTACCTAAAGTTCACTTAACCGAAAACTAGAGGCTGTAGGTTCAAACTTGTGAAACTGCCGAGGATAGGAGAGAATCGGTTACAATCATTGCACATTAATTATCATTAAGCATAAGAATTGTTTGGCAATATTTCATCAGTGTCTAGTTTTAAATACCTGTTTCTCTGTCCTCTGTGCTGCAGCTGATACAGTGTCGTGGTTTTTATGTTGAATAATTGTACACAGCACACAAATACATTTCTGGTCAGTGCAACAGAAAACCTCAAGTAGCTTCTCATGTTTCTGGCAGATCATCTCCTGCAGTCGTCCAGTGGCATCAGTCAAATTGTGTCTCTTTCCTTTAAACCAACTCTCATGTTGCTCAAGGTGATTCTGACAGTAAGAGTTCAGACACATCAGACAGGACTTGACGGCTTTGTATTTTCTTCCAGTACAGACGTCACACTGAACATCTCCAGCACCAGCGTCACAGTCAGCAGGAAGTTTGGTCTTCTTCAGTTTCTCCACCAGTTCAGCCAGCATGATGTTCGTAGCTAAAGTAGGTCTTGGACTGAAGGTCTGTCTGCACTGAGGGCAGCTGTAGACTCTCATCTGATCCTCCTGATCCCAGCAGCTTGTAATACAGTTCTTACAGTAACTGTGTCCACACTGGATGCTCACTGGATCCTTCAGGAGATCCAGACACACTGGACATTTGAACTCATCCTGAGAAAATCTGGCTTCTGCCATTTTACTGCATGAATACAGAGACACAAACACACAACAGCTCAAATACACTTTTGCTTTTTTTTCCTTTAAGATGTGATTTCTGTTTCCTGGTTCTGTGTTTAAGTGATGTGTGTAAAACAGGCGTGTCTGAGTCTGTATGCATGAAGCATGTCTACTAGATGTCAATGCAAGTTACAAGGTTTCTTTAAGGGTCCAGAATTATTACAGTTTCATACTGTACCAAGACTAATTGTAAAAATGCTTAACTATCAACTATTACACTTGAAATAATCAAAGCATTTCTCTTATGTAAATAAACATGCACTTGTTAAATTATTGTCCTTTCTTCAATTACTTATTTCTCATATATACACACTCAAACATTTCTCAATACACATGTATCTGTCTCACATCTATTTCTTCTATGTAATTTCCATTGTTCTCCCAATATTAACACATTTCAGGCACAAATAAACATTTACACATTACACATTAAACATTCGCTACACTTTCTCTTACCAACGCTCTCTCATTTAAACACATAAAACACATGAATATAGCCACTAGAAACATTATGCATTAACCTATTATAACCTTTATACCAAACGTCAACCCTCATACCTGAAAAGGCGGAAAATATTAATATGAGACGAAGCTCCAGCGGTGTACTCTCTATTGAAACTTTTTGCAGATTGAGAAAACCCGCCAAATTTCCCCCAGTGCATCATCAGGCGAAACTAATCAATCACCAACATACCTTAGTTTGACTAATAGATCACAGATCCACAAGAAAACATGGAAACTAACTTTCTATTTATATTATTTGAACAAACTGTTTTAAGCATTTTAAGAACTCTTTTTAATCATGTTCCTTCTTGGATTGTATTATGTCATTTCTTAACTACCATTTTAATCTACCACACACTCCCCTACAAAAATGAATGTTGTCTCGACATTACCATTCTCTTTCAACACAAGAGTCTTACTGTTCCTTTTGTGTTTAACAAAATTATTATTTTTTTTTTGTGCCAGAGTTCCTGTACCTGTTCAGCATTTTAACAGCCCATGATTGTCCCGAACATGATAGTTCACTTTTTATATCAAAGCAACAGTTTATGAAAAAGAACAGTCCATAAATGTCTCAAAGTGCAAAAACAACAAAGACAACAACAGTCCATCTTTTTTTTGGAGATCAGGAGTCCAACAGCTTCTCAAAACTACAGTCCATAATATTCTAAAAAAGACTGTTAAAAGAGATATTCATCAGACAAAACAGTCCATATGTGACGCTGGACCACAAAACTAGTCATAAATATCACAGGTATATTTGTAGAAATAGCCAACAATACATTGTATGGGTCAAAATGATTTTTCTTTTCTGCCAAAAATCATTAGGATATTAAGATCATGTTCCATGAAGATATTTTGAAAATTTCCTTCCGTGAATATATCAAATTCTTTTATTAGTAATATGCATTGCTAATTGCTAAAGAATTTCATTTGGACAACATTAAAGGCGATTTTCTCAATATTTAGATTTTTTGCACCCCCAGATTTCCAAATTGTCAGATTTTCAAATAGTTGTATCTCGGCCAAATATTGTCATATTGTAACAAATCATAAATAAGTTGAAAAATTATAATGTATAAATGCCCTACAAAAATTTTTCATAAAAATTGACCATTATGACTGGTTTTGTGGTCCAGGGTCACATATTTTTGTCAACATTTAAAAGTTCAAGGAATGTCCAAAGCAATATTTCTAAAACATAACCATGTCGACTAGGGGTGGGAATCTTTTGTACCTCATTTGATTCAAATGATTTTTGGGGTCACTATTCAATTAAAAATCGATTCATGATTTTTCTTTTTTAATCACGATTCATAATTTTTCATCACATTTTTTGTGCACACTAGACATCAAAATAATTCCTATTAACTATTAATTTCTTATCAAATCAAAAATCAAACATCTCTGTTTGAAACCTGCTATTTGCGAAATTATCATATTTTCATCAGTTTATTGATTCAACACAGTTTCACTGATGATCCAACAGAAACCATAAACCCAGGATAGAGTGGCTGAGTGAATGTGGTCTGGACTGTGTGGATGAGGCTCATTGTGTCAGAGACGCTGTAGAAGGACAGAGTTCCTGCACTGTGATCCACATACACTCCTATTCTACTGCTGATGGGCTTTACAGGGAGATCAGTCCATTTGTTATTGTGTCCAAATAAGTATTTGGAGGGATTGCAGTACAAACTCCAGGACTGATTATTACATCCTAACAAACACTTATTACCTGATCCCTTCCTGCTGATGCTCTTATATGACACTGATATATACACATAATTTCCACTCCACTCCAGCTCCCAGTAACAGCGTCCACACACACTCTCTCTACACAACAGCTGCCACCAATAGTCAAATCTGTCTGGATGATCAGGATATGACTGGACTGAGCCAGTGTTTGTAATCACTCTGTTGCTCTCAGACAGACGGAGCTGTTTATACACTGTGTTCAGATCCAGAGTGAGCTGATGGGAATCTGATGGAGATTAAACACATCAGAATCAGGAATTATGAATCTGTTTGATATTTTCATGTAGCTGAACTCTTTATGTTCAGTGTATCATCAGTGTCTCAGTACAGATGACCAGATATCCTGTGCAAATCATCATTTACATCATCAATTAGAAAACTCTTCTTTCACCTTCTACAGGAAGAACATGAACACACTCAGTGAGTTTTTCTGCTTGTTTTCTGACTGACTTACATTGTAGGAAGTCCTTCCTGGTCCTGGGAACAATGTTGGTGGATGTGACTGTGGAAATCAACAGACATGAACAGTGTGATTCTCATGATCCTGCTTTCATTCCTAAGACATTTCTAATATGATGTTGTCCATGATATGAGATGATGATGGACTCGTTTCTGAGAGCAGATGAATCTCCAGGACTTTACCTCTGTCTGAGATCTTCTTGAGCTGCTCTTTGCAGAAATCCTCCAGTTTGTCTCTCAGCTGATGGACAGATTCTTTCAGGCCATCGAAAGAGAAGACAGAACTGAAGGGATCATCATTTACATCTGTAGATTCAGGAGGTGCTGAGAGAGACTGGAAACTCTACAGAAAACAAAAAATTACATTTTGATTTTGCAAATCTTTGATTGGAGAATGTATTGCAAAATCAAGCAACCACCACATTATTTTGCAGCAGATTTTATTTTGATATTTTAATCATAGTATTTTGACTATGATCCTGTTCTTCTAGATCTCTGTTACCTGCAGGAACTGGATGTGATCCTGTGTGTGTGAAAGCTGCTCCAGCTCATCGTCTCTCCTCCTCAGATCATTGATCTCCTGCTCCAGTCGCTCCAGTCGTTCTTCAGCTCGACTCACTGCAGTCTTTTCCTGATCTCTGATCAGCCGTATCAGCTCAGAGCGGCTTCTCTCAATGGAGCGGATGAGCTCAGTAAAGATCCTCTCACTGTCCTCCACTGCTGTCTGTGCAGAGCGCTGTTAGGACACACAGTGATTCAGGCTTCAGTGGGACTGAAAGAGACAAGAGAGTCTGAACTGAGACTGAGACAAACTTCTCTTCTTCTCCAGACTCACCTTATGAGACTCCACAGTCTCTCTCAGCTGCTGAACATCTTTCTCTCTCTGCTGGATTCTCTGCTGGAATGACTTTTGCATCTCCTTCAGCTGCTTCTGCAGGACAAACGGATGACAGTAAATGTCACAGAAAACTGCTGGCACTAAATCATCATGTAAACAGATGAATGCAATAAATGCAAGGTGAGGCAGTTTAAAGGTTATCTGATTACTAGTGACTGTAGGTTCAAACTCCAGAGGTGATGATCAGTTACAATCATTGTACATGAATTAACATGAAGATTAAAGCTTGTTTCACACTACAAGTGTAAGCTCTAGTTTTAAATACCTGTTTTTCTGTCCTCTGTGCTGCAGCTGATACAGTGTCGTGGTTTTTATGTTCATCCATTGTACACAGCATACATATACATTTCTGGTCTGTACGACAGAAAACCTCCAGAACCTTCTCATGTTTCTGGCAGATCATCTCCTGCAGTCGTCCAGTGGCATCAATCAAGTTGTGTCTCTTTCCTTTAAAGAAACTCTCATGTTGCTCAAGGTGATTCTGACAGTAGGAGTTCAGACACACCAGACAGGACTTGACGGCTTTGTATTTTCTTCCAGTACAGACGTCACACTGAACATCTCCAGCTCCAGCGTCACAGTCAGCAGGAAGTTTGGTCTTCTTCAGTTTCTCCACCAGTTCAGCCAGCATGGTGTTTTTTCCTAAAGCAGGTCTTGGACTGAAGGTCTGTCTGCACTGAGGGCAGCTGTAGACTCTCATCTGATCCTCCTGATCCCAGCAGCTTGTAATACAGCTCTTACAGTAACTGTGTCCACACTGGATGCTCACTGGATCCTTCAGGAGATCCAGACACACTGGACATGTCAACTCATCCTGAGAAAATCTGGCTTCTGCCATTTGACTGAATGAATACAGAGACAAACACACGACAGCTCAACTACACTTCAGTTTCTCTTTCCCTGAACTCATGTGATTCCTGTTTCCTGTTTCTGTGTTTGAGTGACGTGTGTAAAACAGGAGTGTCTGTGAGTCTGCCAAGCAGGTTCAAAGCCAATGGAATGCAAGCCTGCAACCTTTAGCCAAAAAAGTGTAAAGACTAATGCTGACACTGCAGCTTTGGCGGCACACATGGATGGAGACCTTAGGCCTTTTTTTTATGGATGTCAATGGAGGGAGAGGCTTTACTATGCTAAATAAACACCTTTTGTGTGATTATCATAAATATATTTTATTATCTTATGGATCACTAAACCAACTACAAATACAACCACGAGTGTATTTGTAGCAATAGCCTGTTGGTGAAAATGATCGGATATTAAGTAAATTTCCTACCGTAAATATATCAAAACTGAATTTTTGATTAGTAATACGCATTGGTAAGAACTTTATTTGGACAACTGTAAAAGCAATTTTCTCAATATTTAGATTTTTTTGCAACCTCAGATTCCAAATTTCAAATAGTTGTATCAAATAGTTGTATCCTAACAAACCATACACCATTGCAAAAAGCTTATTTATTCAGCTTTCACAGTTGACTCTTATGACTGGTTTTGTGGTCCAGGGTCACATACTCCCTTTTTTTCAACATTTAAAAGTCTACGGAATGTCCAAAGCAATACTTCTAAAATAAAACAGTCCATCAGTTTGTTATCGTTACTTGTAGATTTCAATTTCTATACAGTCTAATCTCTAATTGTCATACCATTCAAATTTATTATAAAGACATTGCTCACAGACACAATGATCCTACTGTCTATATGAGGATTTATTACACACATTTATTCAGACATGTTATGTGTCTGACATGTTATGTACATGTTCAGTGACAGAAGTTCAGCTGCAGTATTAATGTCATGAAGAGAAAAGAAGAGATTCTATAACATTTCACTGTTCCTGATTTATCATGCAGCTCAAAGCATTATGGGTAGAATCTCTCACCAGACTATTCTGACTCATCAAAACAGTTTCACTGATGATCCAGACCTAACCCAAAACCCAGGATAGAGCGGCTGAGTGAATGTGGTCTGGACTGTGTGGATGAGACTCATTGTGTCAGAGACGCTGTAGAAGGACAGAGTTCCTGCACTGTGATCCACATACACTCCTATTCTACTGCTGATGGACTCTACAGGGAGAACAGTCCATATGTTTTTGTGTCCAAATTGGTATCTGGAAGGAGTGCAGTACAAACACCAGGACTGATCACTACGTCCAAACACACACTCATCACCCCGTCCCTTCCTGCTGATGCTCTTATATGACACTGATATATCCACACTACCTGATATACCAGCACTATACTCCAGCTCCCAGTAACAGCGTCCACACACACTCTCTCTACACAACACCTGAGGCCAATAGTCAAATCTGTCTGGATGATCAGGATACGACTGGACTGTTTCAGTGTGTGTAATCACTCTGTTGCTCTCAGACAGACGGATGTGTTTATTCACTGTGTTCAGATCCAGAGTGAGCTGATGGGAATCTGATGGAGATAAAACACATCAGAATCAGGAATTATGAATCTGTTTGATCTTTACATGTAGCTGAACTCTTCATGTTCAGTGTATCATCAGTGTCTCAGCACAGATGACCAGATATCCTGCGCAAATCATCATTTACATCAATTAGAAAACTGTTTTTTCTTTCTACAGGAAGAACGTGAACTCAGTGAGTTTTCTGCTTTGTTTTCTTACTGACTTACATTGTAGGAGGCTGTTTCTGATCCTGGTGAATGAGACTGTGGAAATCAACAGACATGAACAGTGTGATTCTCATGATCCTGCATCCATTTCCAATACATTTCTATTATGAATCAGCAGAGCAGATGTATCTCCAGGACTTTACCTCTGTCTGAGATCTTCTTGAGCTCCTCTTTGCAGAAATCCTCCAGTTTGTCTCTCAGCTGATGGACAGACTCTCTCAGGCCATCATAAGAGAAACGAGAACTTAAGAGATCGCCATTTACGTCAGTAGATTCAGGAGGTGCTGAGAGAGACTGGAAACTCTACAGAAAACAGAAATCAAAACTCATCAGCTCCACACGAGGACATTGCATATACAAGTGATTAAAAGTGTAAGTAAATTGTTCTGACATGAGAGACATTTGAGTGATGGGCAAGGTCATATTATTTAATATTTTCAAGTAAGAGGAAAGAGAAATGATTCCTGAAAGATATTACAGAGCTTAAAGCCATTTGTATGCGGTTTCTCTTTGAAAACAAGATGATCAGATGAGAGTCTGACTGATGATTATATAATAAGACACTCATGAAATGTTTCTCTGTGAGTCTCGTGTCACAGCAGGATCTGGCTCAAGTCCACTATGATCCTGTTCTTCTAGATCTCTGTTACCTGCAGGAACTGGATGTGATCCTGTGTGTGTGAAAGCTGCTCCAGCTCAGTGTCTCTCCTCCTCAGATCATTGATCTCCTGCTCCAGTCGCTCCAGTCGTTCTTCAGCTCGACTCACTGCAGTCTTTTCCTGATCTCTGATCAGCCGTATCAGCTCAGAGCGGCTTCTCTCAATGGAGCGGATGAGCTCAGTAAAGATCCTCTCACTGTCCTCCACTGCTGTCTGTGCAGAGCGCTGTTAGGACACACAGTGATTCAGGCTTCAGTGGGACTGAAAGAGACAAGAGAGTCTGAACTGAGACTGAGACAAATTTCTCTTCTTCTCCAGACTCACCTTATGAGACTCCACAGTCTCTCTCAGCTGCTGAACATCTTTCTCTTTCTGCTGGATTCTCTGCTGGAACGTCTTCTGTGTCTCCTTCAGCTGCTTCTGCAGCAGATGACAGTAAATATTATAGAAAATGACTGGCACTAAATCATCATGTGAACAGATGAATCCAGTAAATAGGGTGAGGCAGTTTAAAGGTAACCTATCTCAGATGATCAGCCTATCTCAAACTTCAGAAGTGATGATCAGTTACAATCATCATACATGAATTATCATGAATCTTTAATAATCATGAGTCTTTAGCAATATTTTATGACTGTAGTTTTAAATACCTGTTTCTCTGTCCTCTGTGCTGCAGCTGATACAGTGTCGTGGTTTTTATGTTCATCCATACACAGCACACAAATACATTTCTGGTCAGTGCGACAGAAAACCTCAAGGAGCTTCTCATGTTTCTGGCAGATCATCTCCTGCAGTCGTCCAGTGGCATTGATCACTTTGTGTGGCTTACGTGAATGAAATTCCTCATGACGGTCAAAATGAGTTTGACAGTAAGATTCCTGACACACCAGACAGGACTTGACAGCTTTGTGTTCTGTTCCAGTACAGACGTCACACTGAACATCTCCAGCTCCAGCGTCACAGTCAGCAGGAAGTTTGGTCTTCTTCAGTCTCTCCGCCAGTTCAGCCAATATGGTGTTTTTTCCTAAAGCAGGTCTTGGACTGAAGGTCTGTCTGCACTGAGGGCAGCTGTAGACTCTCATCTGATCCTCCTGATCCCAAAAATCTGTAATACAGATCTTACAGTAACTGTGTCCACACTGGATGCTCACTGGATACTTCAGGAGATCCAGACACACTGAACACATCAACTCATCCTGAGAAAATCTGGCTTCTGCCATTTTACTGCATGAATACAGAGACACAAACACACAACAGCTCAAATACACTTTAGTTTCTATTTCCTGAAGGTCATGTGTTTCCTGGTTCTGTGTTTGAGTGACGTGTGTAAAACAGGCATGTCTGTGAACCTGTAAAGCATGAAACCTCTGCTAGATGTCAGTCTCAGACAAACACTCAAAGATTATGAGTTACAGAGAAGTTACAAAGAACACCCTTAAAAAAGGGCAGTAATGACCACTGTTAGGCAGTGCTGGGTAGATTACTAACAAACTGTAGTCTGTCATTGATTACAGATTATATGATGAAATCTGTAGTTAGTAATGTAATATAGTTTACTAATTTAGTTTATTTTTCCTGACTACGTTTTAGGTCAATTTTAGATCCCTTTTTTAAATTACTTTTTAAAACTTTTTTTTCAATTAAGCATTAAACGTAACATATTGATGTAATAATGCAGTCAGTTTGTTAAATTGACAAAAGGCTAATAATAAATCATAAAAAATTTAAAATAAAAATAATCAACACTTCATATAAATTCAAAATAATCAACAGTTGAACACTAGAACATTTAACTGACTGTTTTATAAAACTAAATGACAGTTGAGTGTATAAGACAATATCACGATCCCTTAAAATAATCAACATTTTCTTGGAATCTTGAGCGGAAGTAAGGGTAATTACTTCATTGGGGTCTTTAGGTGGGTTTCGTTGATAGGCTCACAAAACATCCCAAAAGCTCAACAGTGACACCTGGCTACCCAGGTGCACCTCCCTCTGTTTTAGCCCTATTGGTCATTTTGCAGGCCAACTGGGATCCTTACGTTTCAGCCAGAGCCAATTGCTGCTTTGCTCAGCAGCTTCTAACAAGGACCTGACAGCTTGTTGGAAGGCCAGTCCTCTGAGTCCCAACCATTCAATGGAATGCAAGCCTGCAACCTTTAGCCAAAAAAAGTGTAATGACTAATGCTGACACTGTAGCTTTGGCGGCACGCAGGGATGGAGACAAGAGGCCATTGTTTTTTTAATGGATGTCAATGAAGGAGAGGCTTTACTATGCTAAATAAACACCTTTTGTGTGATTATCATAAATATATTTTATTATCTAAACATGAACTGTTTAGGTAAAGCATTCCTGCCAATGTAGAAACGAATGTGAGTGGAGCAGGTGATAAACAGCTGTTTTATTTGCGACTAACCTGTTTTTTTTTCCATTGAACTCAGCAAGGCATTCTGTTTCTTTTAGGGGACAAATGTTAAATCATGTGTTAGATTTGGTTGATTGCTGGTGAGTGGCCTCTCTCTGGGCGTTAAGTAGCTGACACACACACTTCCATACACACAAATAAAAGAAAATCTATAACCGAGAAAATCTATAACATATGGGTTATAAATAAATCTATAACCCATAATGCAGCTCAAAGCATTATGGGTACAATCTCTCATCAATCTATTCTAAATCATCAACACAGTTTCACTGATGATCCATAAAAAACAGTAAACCCAGGATAGAGTGGCTGAGTGAATGTGGTCTGGACTGTGTGGATGAGGCTCATTGTGTCAGAGACGCTGTAGAAGGACAGAGTTCCTGCACTGTGATCCACATACACTCCTATTCTACTGCTGACGGACTTTACAGGGAGATCAGTCCATATCTGATTGTGTCTGAATGAGCAATTGGAGGGTAAGCAGTACAAACTCCAGGACTGATCATTACATCCAAAAGAACAATCATAAGCTGATCCCCTCCTGCTGATGCTCTTATATGACACTGATATAGACACACCAAGACCTCCACTCCACTCCAGCTCCCAGTAACAGCGTCCACATACACTCTCTCTACACAACACCTGCCAGCAATAGTCAAATCTGTCTGGATGATCAGGATACGACTGGACTGTGTCAGTGTGTGTAATCACACCGTTGCTCTCAGACAGATGGAGGTGTTTATATGCTGTGTTCAGATCCAGAGTGAGCTGATGGGAATCTGATGGAGATAAAACACATCAGAATCAGGAATTATGAATCTGTTTGGTCTTTTCATGAAGCTGAACTCTTCATGTTCAGTGTATCATCAGTGTCTCAGTACAGATGACCAGATATCCTGTGCAATTCATCATTTACATCATCAATTAGAAAACTCTTCTTTCTTTTCACTACAGGAAGAACATGAACACACTCAGTGAGTTTTTCTGCTTGTTTTCTTACTGACTTACATTGTAGGAAGTCATTCCTGGTCCTGGGAACAATGTTGGTGAATGTGACTGTGGAAATCAACAGACATGAACAGTGTGATTCTCATGATCCTGCATCCATTCCTTAGACATTTCTAATATGATGATGATGGACTCGTTTCTGAGAGCAGATGCATCTCCAGGACTTTACCTCTGTCTGAGATCTTCTTCAGCTCCTCTTTGCAGAAATCCTCCAGTTTGTCTCTCAGCTGATGGACAGATTCTCTTAGATCATCAAAAGAGAAGACAGAACTGCATGGATCATCATTTACATCTGTAGATTCAGGAGGTGCTGAGAGAGACTGGAAATTCTACAGAAAACAGAAATCAAAACTCATCAGCTCCACACAGGGACACTGCTTATACAAGTGATTTATATGTATAAAAAAACTTCAATGTTAGTAAAGTTTGGAACTGTTGGTGGCACAAGTGGTGTTTGACAGCTAAATATATCTTCCAGAAAAAAGAGCACTCCATCAATCCGCGCTGCTGTCAGTTCGCACGTTCCGATCAGCTGTTCCATAGTGTTTACACACTCGAATGACAACGACGTAAAAAGTAAAAATTAACAATGGTGCGAACTTGTAAATTCCCAGGTTGTGACCACAAGAATGTGCAGGGATCGCCGTTCAGATTCCATCGTTTTCCTGTTTCTGATATAGTTATGAGACAGCTTTGGCTGGTTGCCGTCGGCTACTCTGTTTTTATGTTAGACCTCGTTTCACGTGATTTCCACAGGAGTCTAAACATCAGATTGTTTACTCTACAGTTTAGACATGGTATCTCCAGTCCTCGTGAGCTACTGTCTTGCTGGTTTTAGTTTTTCTCTGATGCAACACACACCTGACTCAAATCAACGGGTAATTAGCAGGCTTGTACAGAATGTCTCATTTGAGAAAGGTGTCCTGTCATAGGAAAACATCGAGCTGCAGGAATGTAGCTCACGATGACCGGAGTTGGAGATACCTGGTTTAGACCTACCTGTATGTGACTTCTAGCACACTTATAAACACGATGATACCGACACACGTTCCGCATAGTTACAGACAATAACAAATATAGCAAATAATCATATTTTGTTGTGTTATATAGATTCAATTAAATTCATTAGTTATGACATTTGCCGATTTTCTCACCACATAGACAGTCGATTATTGTCGATGCTATCACTGCCCCGGTTAGAATATTCTCAGTGTAACGTTAGCCTAAAAACCGACGTTAGCTTCAAAATAAACCGTATGCGACATAAAGTTAGTAAATAGAGCTTACCCGTGGTACTGGTACAGCAGAACTCTTTAAAATCCGTTTTTTGATTTTTCCTCCTTGGTTGGGGATGTAATCGTCTTCGCTGAAGTGAGCACTGCACACACGAAAATCCTTGATACTGGATATTTTAGCTCCCGCAGAGTAGCTGATGGCAACCAGCCAAAGCTGTCTCATAACTATATCAGAAACAGGAAAACGATGGAATCTGAACGGCGATCCCTGCACATTCTTGTGGTCACAACCTGGGAATTTACAAGTTCGCACCATTGTTAATTTTCTAATTTTTACGTCGTTGTCATTCGAGTGTGTAAACACTATGGAACAGCTGATCGGAACGTGCGAACTGACAGCAGCGCGGATTGATGGAAACGGAAAGAATATAGTGCCGATTAAAACTGAGGTATGATTTTTGTCAGGAGTGTTTTTTGTGATGTAAATTAATCAAGCTTTGAAACGCATATATTTTTTTCACGTAAAAACGCACAGTTTTGAGGCCCCGGAAACTAACCGTGACTACTTTCTTGAAAAACTTCCAGTGGCCAGAACTCTGACCAGGGAGGTGAACGCAGTGTGTATACACTATAGTGCTGATAAGGATTGAATACAACTTCATGTCTTAAATGCTCGAACTATCCCTTTAAAGTCATTTGTAAGTCTACTATGATCCTGTTCTTCTAGATCTTTATTACCTAAAGTTCACTTAACCGAAAACTAGAGGCTGTAGGTTCAAACTTGTGAAACTGCCGAGGATAGGAGAGAATCGGTTACAATCATTGCACATTAATTATCATTAAGCATAAGAATTGTTTGGCAATATTTCATCAGTGTCTAGTTTTAAATACCTGTTTCTCTGTCCTCTGTGCTGCAGCTGATACAGTGTCGTGGTTTTTATGTTGAATAATTGTACACAGCACACAAATACATTTCTGGTCAGTGCAACAGAAAACCTCAAGGAGCTTCTCATGTTTCTGGCAGATCATCTCCTGCAGTCGTCCAGTGGCATCAGTCAAATTGTGTCTCTTTCCTTTAAACCAACTCTCATGTTGCTCAAGGTGATTCTGACAGTAAGAGTTCAGACACATCAGACAGGACTTGACGGCTTTGTATTTTCTTCCAGGACAGACGTCACACTGAACATCTCCAGCACCAGCGTCACAGTCAGCAGGAAGTTTGGTCTTCTTCAGTTTCTCCACCAGTTCAGCCAGCATGATGTTCGTAGCTAAAGCAGGTCTTAGACTGAAGGTCTGTCTGCACTGAGGGCAGCTGTAGACTCTCATCTGATCCTCCTGATCCCAGCAGCTTGTAATACAGCTCTTACAGTAACTGTGTCCACACTGGATGCTCACTGGATCCTTCAGGAGATCCAGACACACTGGACATTTGAACTCATCCTGAGAAAATCTGGCTTCTGCCATTGTACTGCATGAATACAGAGACACAAACACACAACAGCTCAAATACACTTTTGCTTTTTTTTCCTTTAAGATGTGATTTCTGTTTCCTGGTTCTGTGTTTAAGTGATGTGTGTAAAACAGGCGTGTCTGAGTCTGTATGCATGAAGCATGTCTACTAGATGTCAATGCAAGTTACAAGGTTTCTTTAAGGGTCCAGAATTATTACAGTTTCATACTGTACCAAGACTAATTGTAAAAATGCTTAACTATCAACTATTACACTTGAAATAATCAAAGCATTTCTCTTATGTAAATAAACATGCACTTGTTAAATTATTGTCCTTTCTTCAATTACTTATTTCTCATATATACACACTCAAACATTTCTCAATACACATGTATCTGTCTCACATCTATTTCTTCTATGTAATTTCCATTGTTCTCCCAATATTAACACATTTCAGGCACAAATAAACATTTACACATTACACATTAAACATTCGCTACACTTTCTCTTACCAACGCTCTCTCATTTAAACACATAAAACACATGAATATAGCCACTAGAAACATTATGCATTAACCTATTATAACCTTTATACCAAACGTCAACCCTCATACCTGAAAAGGCGGAAAATATTAATATGAGACGAAGCTCCAGCGGTGTACTCTCTATTGAAACTTTTTGCAGATTGAGAAAACCCGCCAAATTTCCCCCAGTGCATCATCAGGCGAAACTAATCAATCACCAACATACCTTAGTTTGACTAATAGATCACAGATCCACAAGAAAACATGGAAACTAACTTTCTATTTATATTATTTGAACAAACTGTTTTAAGCATTTTAAGAACTCTTTTTAATCATGTTCCTTCTTGGATTGTATTATGTCATTTCTTAACTACCATTTTAATCTACCACACACTCCCCTACAAAAATGAATGTTGTCTCGACATTACCATTCTCTTTCAACACAAGAGTCTTACTGTTCCTTTTGTGTTTAACAAAATTATTTTTTTTTTTTTGTGCCAGAGTTCCTGTACCTGTTCAGCATTTTAACAGCCCATGATTGTCCCGAACATGATAGTTCACTTTTTATATCAAAGCAACAGTTTATGAAAAAGAACAGTCCATAAATGTCTCAAAGTGCAAAAACAACAAAGACAACAACAGTCCATCTTTTTTTTGGAGATCAGGAGTCCAACAGCTTCTCAAAACTACAGTCCATAATATTCTAAAAAAGACTGTTAAAAGAGATATTCCTCAGACAAAACAGTCCATATGTGACGCTGGACCACAAAACTAGTCATAAATATCACAGGTATATTTGTAGCAATAGCCAACAATACATTGTATGGGTCAAAATGATTTTTCTTTTATGCCAAAAATCATAAGGATATTAAGATCATGTTCCATGAAGATATTTTGAAAATTTCCTTCCGTGAATATATCAAAAAAATTTATTAGTAATATGCATTGCTAATTGCTAAAGAATTTCATTTGGACAACTTTAAAGGCGATTTTCTCAATACTTAGATTTTTCTGCACCCCCAGATTTCCAAATTGTCAGATTTTCAAATAGTTGTATCTCGGCCAAATATTGTCATATTGTAACAAATCATAAATAAGTTGAAAAATTATAATGTATAAATGTCTATTTCATAAAAATTGACCATTATGACTGGTTTTGTGGTCCAGTGTCACATATTTTTTTCAACACTTAAAAGTTCAAGGAATGTCCAAAGCAATATTTCTAAAACATAACCATGTCGACTAGGGGTGGGAATCTTTTGTACCTCATTTGATTCAAATGATTTTTGGGGTCACTATTCAATTAAAAATCGATTCATGATTTTTCTTTTTTAATCACGATTCACAATTTTTCATCACAATTTTTGTGCACACTAGACATCAAAATAATTCCTATTAACTATTAATTTCTTATTAAAAAATCAAACATCTCTGTTTGAAACCTGCTATTTGCGAAATTATCATATTTTCATCAGTTTATTGATTCATCAACACAGTTTCACTGATGATCCAACAGAAACCATAAACCCAGGATAGAGTGGCTGAGTGAATGTGGTCTGGACTGTGTGGATGAGGCTCATTGTGTCAGAGACGCTGTAGAAGGACAGAGTTCCTGCACTGTGATCCACATACACTCCTATTCTACTGCTGATGGGCTTTACAGGGAGATCAGTCCATTTGTTATTGTGTCCAAATAAGTATTTGGAGGGATTGCAGTACAAACTCCAGGACTGATTATTACATCCTAACAAACACTTATTACCTGATCCCTTCCTGCTGATGCTCTTATATGACACTGATATATACACATAATTTCCACTCCACTCCAGCTCCCAGTAACAGCGTCCACACACACTCTCTCTACACAACAGCTGCCACCAATAGTCAAATCTGTCTGGATGATCAGGATACGGCTGGACTGAGCCAGTGTTTGTAATCACTCTGTTGCTCTCAGACAGACGGAGCTGTTTATACACTGTGTTCAGATCCAGAGTGAGTTGATGGGAATCTGATGGAGATTAAACACATCAGAATCAGGAATTATGAATCTGTTTGATATTTTCATGTAGCTGAACTCTTTATGTTCAGTGTATCATCAGTGTCTCAGTACAGATGACCAGATATCCTGTGCAAATCATCATTTACATCATCAATTAGAAAACTCTTCTTTCACCTTCTACAGGAAGAACATGAACACACTCAGTGAGTTTTTCTGCTTGTTTTCTGACTGACTTACATTGTAGGAAGTCCTTCCTGGTCCTGGGAACAATGTTGGTGGATGTGACTGTGGAAATCAACAGACATGAACAGTGTGATTCTCATGATCCTGCTTTCATTCCTAAGGCAATTCTAATATGATGTTCTCCATGATATGAGATGATGATGGACTCTTTTCTGAGAGCAGATGAATCTCCAGGACTTTACCTCTGTCTGAGATCTTCTTCAGCTCCTCTTTGCAGAAATCCTCCAGTTTGTCTCTCAGCTGATGGGCAGATTCTGTCAGGCCATTAAAAGAGAAGACAGAACTGAAGGGATCATCATTTACATCTGTAGATTCAGGAGGTGCTGAGAGAGACTGGAAACTCTACAGAAAACAAAAAATTACATTTTGATTTAGAAAATCTTTGATTGGAGAATGTATTGCAAAATCAAGCAACCACCACATTATTTTGCAGCAGATTTTATTTTGATATTTTAATCATAGTATTTTGACTATGATCCTGTTCTTCTAGATCTCTGTTACCTGCAGGAACTGGATGTGATCCTGTGTGTGTGAAAGCTGCTCCAGCTCATCGTCTCTCCTCCTCAGATCATTGATCTCCTGCTCCAGTCGCTCCAGTCGTTCTTCAGCTCGACTCACTGCAGTCTTTTCCTGATCTCTGATCAGCCGTATCAGCTCAGAGCGGCTTCTCTCAATGGAGCGGATGAGCTCAGTAAAGATCCTCTCACTGTCCTCCACTGCTGTCTGTGCAGAGCGCTGTTAGGACACACAGTGATTCAGGCTTCAGTGGGACTGAAAGAGTCAAGAGAGTCTGAACTGAGACTGAGACAAACTTCTCTTCTTCTCCAGACTCACCTTATGAGACTCCACAGTCTCTCTCAGCTGCTGAACATCTTTCTCTCTCTGCTGGATTCTCTGCTGGAACGTCTTCTGCGTCTCCTTCAGCTGCTTCTGCAGGACAAACAGATGACAGTGAATATCACAGAAAACTACTGGCACTAAATCATCATGTGAACAGATAAGTCCAGTAAATGCAGTTGAAAGCTTACTTACTAACAATCATTGTATATGAATTAACATGAAGATTAAAGCTTGTGTCACAAGTGTAAGAGCTAGTTTTAAATACCTGTTTCTCTGTCCTCTGTGCTGCAGCTGATACAGTGTTGTGGTTTTTATGGTCATCCATACACAGCACACAAATACATTTCTGGTCAGTGCAACAGAAAACCTCCAAAACCTTCTCATGTTTCTGGCAGATCATCTCCTGCAGTCGTCCAGTGGCATCAATCAAGTTGTGTCTCTTTCCTTTAAAGAAACTCTCATGTTGTTCAAGGTGATTCTGACAGTAGGAGTTCAGACACATCAGACAGGACTTGACGGCTTTGTATTTTCTTCCAGTACAGACGTCACACTGAACATCTCCAGCTCCAGCGTCACAGTCAGCAGGAAGTTTGGTCTTCTTCAGTTTCTCCACCAGTTCAGCCAGCATGGTGTTTTTTCCTAAAGCAGGTCTTGGACTGAAGATCTGTCTGCACTGAGGGCAGCTGTAGACTCTCATCTGATCCTCCTGATCCCAGCAGCCTGTAATACAGCTCTTACAGTAACTGTGTCCACACTGGATGCTCACTGGATCCTTCAGGAGATCCAGACACACTGGACACATCAACTCATCCTGAGAAAATCTGGCTTCTGCCATTTTACTGCATGAATACAGAGACACAAACACACAACAACTCAACTACACTTCAGTTTCTCTTTCCCTGAACTCCTTTTCCTGGTTCCGTGTTTTAGTGACGTGTGTAAAATAGGCGTGTCTGTGAGACTGTAAAGCATGAAATGTCTACTAGATGTCAGTCTCAGACAAACACTCAAAGAACACAAGTTACAGAGAAGCAGCACAATAGCCGTAAAAAACTACAGTAATGCTGCATCCTAATTACTACACTTGTGCTGCAGGACTGAAAACTGTGTCCAGATTTACAGTTCCTTCATGATCACACTGATAGACCTGTTTTCTAAATAAAATGTGGGGCTTCAGTCTTTAGCTGCTTGGCAGGAGCCACTACTAACGGGTCACATGACCTGCCACATGAGTGCTGGCTAGATTACTATCAAATTGTAAAATATTACTAATTACAGATTACATGATTTAAAAATGTAGTTAGTAACGTAATCTAGGTTACTCATATTAGATAATGTATTGTGACTACTAATTAGACTTCTTTTAGATAACTATTTATCAAACTTGTTTTTAACTTGCATTAAACGTACCATATTAATATAAAAAGCAAAGAGAATAATATATTTAATTTATTATAATCAACATTTTAAAACACATTACATTACACCAGCATTTCTTAAACTAGCCTCAATGTAAGAACTGTACTGTTTGTGAGTTAATAAAAAGCTTATAATTAATTAAATCATAAAACTAGGAAAAAAAATCAACATTTAACCCTTGAACACTAAAAATACAAATGTTTTATTAGTTACCTGCATGCCAATATTACTAGTAATAATTACAACTTGCTTGTGGACATGAGAACAATTAAACATTTAGATACAAAGCAGAAAGCAAAACACAACCATAACATTCACAAACACAGACAACACCAGACAAAGGAACCGAACCAACAGACAGCAGTAACAAGCTAAATAATGAGGCAAAAAGTAAAAGGAACAATTAATCAAACTAACTGTGAAACTATATCTAACGACACACAAGAAAGACAGAACTAAAGCAGAACATAATTGTGACAAAATGCCCCCTCTGGGAAGGCACAACCTCGCAGCATGAGATTGTTGAGGAGGTGTCCCCGAAGGTGGACAAGAGGCTGGTGAAGGACAGGCAATGATAAATCCAATAAGTACACAGTGTGGAGAACCATGAAGGTGTAGATGGCCGACAAGATCCTTGAGTGACCCAGGAGACAGACATAATGGAGGTGACCCATGGTGGAACTCATGGAGGGAGGATCCAAGGTGGAAACTTGACTCCGACTAACAGAGGTAATGCCGAGAACGTCCGTTGGACAGAGACACTTGGTTAAATCGAAGGACCTGGACACTAAGGCAGAGTTCTGGCAATTAATGGTTGAGGTGCCAGAGGACTGTGGTGACGAGAGTGAGGACCATGCTGGAGCCTGGGGGGAGGAGGAACCAATCGAGCCACGACTGATTAGGGCAGAGCCAGTGGGATGAGGGAGCCTGGAGGAACTGACAGGACAGCAGTCCCAGGTGGAGCCTAGAAGCAAGTAGCCAGAGCAGAGCTGATCGGTCGACGGGCCAAGGTGGAACTGGGGTCAACAAAGGGCGAGGTAGAGCCTGGGACTCCTCAAGCCAGGGCAGAGGTGGGGACCGGAAGACCTATGGCTGTTCAGGGCCGTATAACAGAGGGTAATGGTGAAGCTGAGGGGCTGAAGGGCACCAATCGAGTCAAAGCTGATGGAATGGCTGGCTTCAGTTAAGCATGCAGGAGAGGAAGACTGAGTAAGGAAGCAGAATCAGCGATGAACAGGACTGAAGATGATGAAGAACACTGCTGGATGGGACTGGTGGCAACAAAGACTGTTCGCTGAGTGGAATCAGCGACAACAAAGACTCTGAGCTGAGGCAGAGTAGAAGCACTACCTCCATTTCCCAGTCAATTGGATTTTTGCTCATTAAGTTCCTTCAAAATCCTCACTGGTACAGGTGATATGGCCGACTCACATACCTGGTCAGCCAGGACTTTGGGCTCCTCTTCCGGGAAGGTGTGATTGTAAAAATGAGCTGGGCCTCTCGACGCCACCAGACAAAGAACCAAACTGACAGAACAAATAGACAAGGGGCAACAAGGTAACTGAGGGGTAAAACATATCATCACTCAGCGCATACAGTAATCTTACTGTCTATATGAGGATTTATTATGCACATTTATATGAACATTATATCAGTGACAAAACTTCAGATGCAGTATTAATGTAGTAACATTGTAGGAAGTCGTTCCTGATCCTTGTGGATGTGACTGTGGAAATCAACAGACATGAACAGTGTGATTCTCATGATCCTGCATCCATTCCTAAGACATTTCTAATATTATGTTCTCCATGATATGAGCTGATGGTGGACTCGGACAGATTCTCTCCGAGGCTGGTTGGCTGGTTTTAGCTGATCAGCAGGCTGATTTTAGAAAGGTTTTGGCTTATTTTTTCTCTCAATATATTCTGATTCATCAACACAGTTTCACTGATCCATAACTAACCAGTAACCCAGGATAGAGCGGCTGAGTGAATGTGGTCTGGACTGTGTGGATGAGGCTCATTGTGTCAGAGACGCTGTAGAAGGACAGAGTTCCTGCACTGTGATCCACATACACTCCTATTCTACTGCTGATGGACTTTACATGGAGAGCAGTCCATATGTTATTGTGTCCAAATGAGTAATTGGAGGAATTGCAGTATAAACTCCAGGACTGATCATTACATCCAAACCAACACTCATTTCCTCGTCCCTTCCTGCTGATACTCTTATATGACACTGATACAAACACACCATTATTCCCACTCCACTCCAGCTCCCAGTAACAGCGTCCACACACACTCTCTCTACACAACACCTGCCACTTTTCATCAAATCTGTCTGGATGATCAGGATATGGCTGGACTGTTTCAGTGTAAGTAATCACTCTGTTGCTCTCAGACAGATGGAGGTGTTTATTCACTGTGTTCAGATCCAGAGTGAGCTGATGGGAATCTGATGGAGATAAAACACATCAGAATCAGGAATTAGGAATCTGACCTCTGTATGTAGCTGAACTCTTCATGTTCAGTGTATCATCAGTGTCAGTACAGATGACCAGATATTATGTGCTAAGCAATCAATTATAACACTCATCTTTCACCTTCAGAACATGAACACACTCAGTGAGTTTCTCTGCTTGTTTTCTTACTGACTTACATTGTAGGAAGTCATTCCTGGTCCTTGGAACAATGTTGGTGACTGTGGAAATCAACAGACATGAACAGTGTGATTCTCATGATCCTGCATCCATTCCTAAGACATTTCTAATATGATGTTCTCCATGATATGAGATGATGATGGACTCGTTTCTGAGAGTAGATGCATCTCCAGGACTTTACCTCTGTCTGAGATCTTCTTGAGCTGCTCTTTGCAGGAATCTTCCAGTTTGTCTCTCAGCTGATGGACAGATTCTCTCAGGTTATCGGAATATAAGAGAGAAATGGAGGGATCGTCATTTACATCTGGAGATGTAGGAGATGCTGAGAGAGACCGGAAACTCTACAGAAAACAGAAATCAAAAATCATCAGATAGGGTAATAATATTTTTTTCTCAAGTAAGAAGAAACTTCTTAAATTTCTTAAACTTAATAAATTTCCAGAGTTTAAAGCCGCTTGCAAGTGGCGTCTCTTTTAAAAGAAGATGATCAGATGAGAGTCTGACTGATGACTCTATAATAAGACACTCATGAAATGTTTCTCTGTGAGTCTCGTGTCACAGCAGGATCTGGCTCAAGTCCACTATGATCCTGTTCTTCTAGATCTCTGTTACCTGCAGGAACTGGATGTGATCCTGTGTGTGTGAAAGCTGCTCCAGCTCATCGTCTCTCCTCCTCAGATCACTGATCTCCTGCTCCAGTCGCTCCAGTCGTTCTTCAGCTCGACTCACTGCAGTCTTTTCCTGATCTCTGATCAGCCGTATCAGCTCAGAGCGGCTTCTCTCAATGGAGCGGATGAGCTCAGTAAAGATCCTCTCACTGTCCTCCACTGCTGTCTGTGCAGAGCGCTGTTAGGACACACAGTGATTCAGGCTTCAGTGGGACTGAAAGAGACAAAAGAGTCTGAACGGAGACTGAGACAAACTTCTCTTCTTCTCCAGACTCACCTTATGAGACTCCACAGTCTCTCTCAGCTGCTGAACATCTTTCTCTCTCTGCTGGATTCTCTGCTGGAACGTCTTCTGCATCTCCTCCAGCTGCTTCTGCATGAATGACAGTAAATATTACAGAAAGTTACCTGCAATAAATCATCATGTATGAATGTATGAATCCAGTAAAAGTCAAACTGATAAGTAATGGCTGTAAATTCCAGAAAGGATTACTGATTGTTTACCACCATTGCACATGAATTAACATGAAGATTAAAGCTTGTTTCACACTACAAGTGTAAGATCTAGTTTTAAATACCTGTTTCTCTGTCCTCTGTGCTGCAGCAGATACAGTGTTGTGGTTTTCATGTTCATATTTTGTACACAGCACACAAATGTATTGTTGGTCAGTAACACAGTACATTTCCAGATGTTTGTCATGTATCTGGCAGATCATCTCCTGCAGTCGTCCAGTGGCATCAATCACTTTGTGTGGCTTATGTGAATGAAATTCCTCATGATGGTCAAAATGAGTTTGACAGTAAGATTCCTGACACATCAGACAGGACTTGACAGCTTTGTGTTCTGTTCCAGTACAGACGTCACACTGAACATCTCCAGCTCCAGCGTCACAGTCAGCAGGAAGTTTGGTCTTCTTCAGTCTCTCCACCAGTTCAGCCAGCATGGTGTTTGTAGCTAAAGCAGGTCTTGGACTGAAGGTCTGTCTGCACTGAGGGCAGCTGTAGACTCTCATCTGATCCTCCTGATTCCAGCAGTCTGTAATACAGCTCTTACAGTAACTGTGTCCACACTGGATGCTCACTGGATCCTTCAGGAGATCCAGACACACTGAACACATCAACTCATCCTGAGAAAGCCTGGCTTCTGCCATTTTACTGCATGAATACAGAAACACGAACACACATATCAACTACACTTTCACTTTCCCTGAGCTCATATTTCCTGTTTCCTGGTTCTGTGTTTTTTAGTGATGTGTGTAAAACAAGAGTGTTTCCGATTCTGTAAACCATGAAATATCTATGAGATGTCAGTCTCAGATAACAATCAAAGAATTCAAGTTACAGAGAAGCCAACAGCCTTAAAAACTGCATTAATGCTGCATCTGCTAACACTTTAGTGAAAATAAACATCAATGATGCTTTGCCACAAGCAGGAACTGCAAGAGCAACTACAGAGGCAATATTCTTGGCAGCCATAAATGGCAACGTGATAATACTGCGAATCCCTCTGCATCTTCAGCAGGTACCTCAGGGTCATAAGCGTTTCACCCCTTAACCTGTACACTTCACCTGAACGGGGTGGCAAAGACAAAATCAGCCTTCACCTGAAGAGGGATTCCACTTTTGATCTCTCAACAACCACAACCACCTTGAGCTAGTTTCTTCTGCTGCTGCTACCTCCCCAGAAGCTTTCCTTAGACTTCTTCAACTTACCTAGCCTGTCCTCCCAGGCACAGTTAACTCGACTACTAAGATGGTTTTTGTGCTCCTAGACAGAAGAACCATATCTGGTCTAAGTGTAGTCACTGCCACCTCTTTTGGAAAGACAAGCTTCTTTTTAAGGTCAACTTGCATCTCCTAATCGAACACTTGAAGTAGGATAGAGGGCACAGTACTATCAGTTCTTCTTGACTTAGGAAACTTTTCTCCTTGCTTTAGACAATTGACTCCTTTGGGAAGTGGACTCTTATGTTCATTGGCTTTATCCCTCTGTAAGTCTGTCCATTTGACAATTTCAACGAGAACCTTATGTCTCCATCTGTAGCGTCCTTCTAGAGCCTTGGGACATCCTGTCAAAATGTGGTTGAGGGTACATAAGGCTGCTCCACACCTCTGGCAGGATGGACCCTCATCTTTGCCCCAAATTCTCAAGTTGTTTGGAGTTGGTAATAGGTCAGCTACAGTCCGCAAGAGGAAGGTCAATTTGCACTGGTTGGTACTCCAAATTTCCCTCCAAGACAGTGAGCGCTCAAGTACCTGGTCCCATTGCATCCACTGCCCTTGAAAGGCAAGTCCTACTGCTCTTCTTCTGCAGCCTCCCTAACCAGTCAGGTTTCAGGAGTGGCAATTCAACTGAGACTGCACTACTGTCAGTCACAGAAGCCTTGCGAATTGCAAAAGCTATTCTAAATTAGCAGTTCTTATTTTGCTGCTTTGTCAAGTCACCTTTATTTATATAGCACTTTTAACAATACAGATTGTGTCAAAGCAACAGCACAATAGTATGTAAGTAAGGCATTATTGTAAACAATCAATTTTCAGTTAAAGGCAGTTCATCAATGAATTCAGTGATATCATTGTCCAGTTCAGTTCAAATAGTATACAATATCACTGGAAAATGACCCCAACTAAGCAAGCCAGTGGCGAAAGCGGCAAGGAACCAAAACTCCACAGGTGACAGAAATGGAGAAAAAAAAAAACTTGGGAGAAACCAGTCTCAGTCGGGGGACCAGTTCTCCTCTGGCCAGACGAAACCAGCAGTTTGTACCAATGTCCGATTGTAGAGAACTCATCAGGTTCCCGTGGTGTAGCACCGATGGCCGTCTAGGTTGGCGAGGTCTTTATTGATGATCCATCTCTGGAGCTCATCTGGTTGACATTCAGGGCTATAGAAGTCATCTCCAGGTGGTGATCCATGATCTAAGCTGGGTACGGACTGGATCTGGGGGACTGCAGTGACCATCTGATCTGGATACAGGCTGGGTCTGGTGGCTACGGTGACCTCAGAATATGAATGAAGCAGACGCTAGCACCTTCCGACTCATTCACGGTCCGTTACAACATCAACGCAATCGATTCCTCATAGACACACTCATCAATCTACAAAGGGATAAGGAAGGCGCACTTAACTGGCCGGGGGAGCAAATGACTCGCCCCTCCCTGTAGACACTCTAGGCATTTTCAATTCCCTTATGCTAGGATTCGGCAGCAGTATTCGTCTCACACACAACTCAACCTTTTTTTTCTCACTTCCTTGGACTCTCCTTTCTTTTCCGCCTCTCCTCCCAAAACGGAGAACTCGTTCCACCTGTTCTCACTCACCGTTCATGCTGCGCCATTCGTCTGATTTAGGCTGCGTCCACCTTTCACCCACGCTGTCCTCTGACTCTGCACACGTCCATCTAAAAAGCAGAAAAGCAAACTCCAAGCCCGCCCCCAACTTTCCAGAGCCAATGAATTGTTCAATCCCATTATCATATATTCCCCTTTTTCCCTGTCTACTAATTCTTATAAAATTAGTCACCCTGTGACACAGACACATGGCTTCTCCTACCATTGCTATGCTGATGACACACAGCTCTATCTCTCATTTCAACCAGATGATCCAACAGTAGCTGCTCGGATCTTAGGCTGCCTGGCAGACATCTCTGCCTGGATGAAAGAACATCACCTCCAGCTTAACCTGGCAAAGACTGAGCTTCTTGCCACTCCAAATCTACAGCATGACTTCACCATCCAGTTAGGTTCTTCTACAATTACCCCATCAACTTCGGTCAGAAATCTTGGTGTAGTCTTCGATGACCAGCTCACTTTCAAACACCACATTGCAAAGACTGCTCGATCTTGCAGGTTTGCACTGCATAACATCAGAGAGATTAAGCCCTTTCTAATGGAGCATGCTACACAACTTCTTGCCCAGGCCCTTGTTATTTCTAGGCTAGACTACTGCAATGCTCTTCTGGCTGGACTTTCATCATGCTCAATCAAACTTCTACAAATGATTCAGAATGCTGCAGCACGACTTACCAGAGAGCCCATGTTACACCTCTCTTTATCTCCTTGCACTGGCTACCAGTTGCGACTCGCATCAAGTTCAAGACATTAATGCTTGCATACAGAACAACTACAGGCTCTGCGCTTACCTACTTCCATGCAATACTAAGAATCTACATTCCCTCCAGAAGTCTAAGAACCACTTGTGAACGACGCCTCGTGGTACCATCACAGAAAGGCACACAATCACTTTTTCGTACACTATTCCTTGCTGTTGGAACAATCTTCCTACCCCTATTTGTACTGCTGACTCCCTGACAAACTTCATGTGACAGCTGAAAACGCATCTCTTTCAACACTATTTGATTTTATCTTAATGAAAAACGTTGTCTTTCTCTTTATTTATTCCTTCTCTTTCTATCTGGTACCTGTTTGAACAATATCTGAAACTTGGTATTATGTGCACTTCCTATGTCTGTTTGCCTCTTTAAGATGAATCGCTTTATGTATTCCCCAACTGTAAGTTGCTTTGGATAAACTAAATGTAAATGTAAATGATCTTGTTAGTTACCAGCAGTTACTATAATGTTAATAGTGCATTAGTCATTTGCTCCTATGTAGTTATTCATTAATAATGGAACAGTATTCAAAAGTGTTACCCTCCATCCACACTTGTGCTGCAGGACTGAAAACTATGTCCAGAGTTACAGTTCATTCATGATCACACTGATGGATCTGTTTTCTAAAAGGAGTGTGACTTCAGTCTTCAGCTGACTGCCAGGAGCCACTACCGATGGGTCATGTGACCTGTCACCATCCACTGATAGGCAGTGCTGGGTAGATTACTAACAAATTGTACTACAGATTGATGACAGATTACATGATGAAAACATAATCTAAGTTACTTATTTTAGATAGACACATCGTCACAGTGTGAGATGGCTGAGGAGATGTCCCTGAAGGTGGACAAGAAGCTGTTGAAGAACAGGAAACCAAATAAGAGAAGAGCTGAAGAGATGACAGAAAGAGGGACCATGAAGTAGTAGACAGCCAACGAGACCCAATCAGCAAAACTCACACACACACACTGATTTTACTGTCTATTCGAAGATTTAATACATTTATTTACTCTGACATGTTATTTCAGTGACAGAAGATCAGCTGCAGTGTTAATGTCATGAAGAGAAGAGACTTAACATCTCACTGTTACTGATTTATCATGCAGCTCAAAGCATTATGGGTAGAACATCTCATCAGCTTCTGACTAACACAGTTTCACTGATGATCCAGAACCAACCCAAAACCCAGGATAGAGCAGCTGAGTGAATGTGGTCTGGACTGTGTGGATGAGGCTCATTGTGTCAGAGACGCTGTAGAAGGACAGAGTTCCTGCACTGTGATCCACATACACTCCTATTCTACTGCTGATGGGCTTTACAGGGAGATCAGTCCACAAGTTACTGTGTTTGAATGAGTAATTGGTGGAAGTGATGAACAAACTCCAGGACTGATCATTAGATCCAAACAAACCTTTATTACCCAATCCCTTCCTGCTGATGCTCTTATATGACACTGATATAAACACACGTCCACTCCACTCCAGCTCCCAGTAACAGCGTCCACACACACTCTCTCTACACAACACCTGATACCAGCAATCAAATCTGTCTGGATGATCAGGATACGGCTGGACTGTGTCAGTGTAAGTAATCACTCTGTTGCTCTCAGACAGACAAAGCTGTTTATTCACTGTGTTCAGATCCAGAGTGAGCTGATGGGAATCTGATGGAGATAAAACACATCAGAATCAGGATTTATGAATCTGTTTGATCTTTTCATGTAGCTGAACTCTTCATGTTCAGTGTATCATCAGTGTCTCAGTACAGATGACCAGATATCCTGTGCAAATTTTCATTTACATCATCAATTATAAAACTCTTCTTTCACCTTCTACATGAAGAACATGAACACACTCAGTGAGTTTTCTGCTTGATTTCTTACTCACATTGTAGAAAGTCATTCCTGGTCCAGAGAACAATGTTGGTGAATGTGACTGTGGAAATCAACAGACATGAACAGTGAGATTCTCATGATCCATTCCTAAGACATTTCTAATATGATGTTGTCCATGATATGAGATGATGATGGACTTTCTGAGAGCAGATGAATCTCCAGGACTTTACCTCTGTCTGAGATCCTCTTGATCTCCTCTTTGCAGGAATCCTCCAGTTTGTCTCTCAGCTGATGGACAGATTCTTTAAGACCATCAAAAGAGACAAGAGAAATGAAGGGAACGTCATGTATATGTGCAGATTCAGGAGGTGCTGAGAAAGACTGGAAACTCTACAGAAAACAGAAATCGAAACTCATCAGCTCCACACCTCACCCAATAACATGCATAAACATCAGATGTATACAGCTCTAGACTGATCTTTAGTAACTCACCTCAATATTTTTCATTTTAGAGCTGTCACAAACATGAGGCTTATCAGGATTTCAGACAAAAATGCAAGGTGATACAAATAATACAGTCTTTGATTTTGCATTACTGTAAATTCTGCAAATACTGAATCGCAAAATCCTACAGTGACTGAACAATGCTTAACCGCATTGAAACTAAAAAGAACCTGACCATGACTTAAAGGCATAGTTCACCCAAAAATCAACATTTCTGTTAATATACTCACCCTCTGGTCCATCCAAGATGTAGGTGACTTTTTTCTTAAGTAGAACAGTAAATACATTTTTTATCTGAAACCATGGTCCTTGGTGATTCTTAAAATGCAAGTCAGCATCTTCCCATCATTGAGAATAAAAATAGGCATATCAAGGAACACAAAATTAATATCTCCTGACGATATCATGAGTTCTTATGAAGTGAAATTATCTGTCTGTGTAAGATACTAAATATTATATTCAAAAACAAAAACAGTACTGTACTTGATTCCATGATAAATGAACTGATTTTCTGTTCCTCTAACATGAGCCACTTGACCGATGAGCCACTGATATGCACATGTGTGAACCCAACAGTTTGAAAGAATTGGATTTCCACATTGCCTGAGCGTCTGGATTACCGGTAATAATGTTGTAAATAATGTTCTGTTTCTTGTACAGAAAAATTGTTTTGCTTCATAAGACCTCAATATATTGTCCGGAGCCATGGGTATTCATTTTGTGTTTCCTGATTTGTATGCAGCCACCGACTTTATTGTGGCATTATATCAATCACCAAAGAACACAGTTTCAGCTAAAAATCTTCTTTTCTGTTTTACTAAAGTCATCTACATCTTGGATGGCCTGAGGGTAAATTAAATGGTAATTAACAATGAAATTTAATTTGTTTTATCCCTTTAAGACACAATCAGGTTTAGCTTGCTTTCAATATGCTAAAGCATTGATTAGTCGCTCCAGGATTTCACGATTTGCCAAATTTAAGGCAAAATCAAGCAAACACTGCATTTTGAGGCACCTTGCTTTTTGGTTTGAAATCTTTGTAGGAGTGATTGCTACCATCTGATTCAATTACAAAAGAGGTGAAAAGTTTGTTAAGTTTTGAACTATTAGTGCTGCTAGTGTTGTTTCCATTTGTAAGTGGTGTCTCTTTCAGAAGAAAATGATCAGATGAGAGTCTGACTGATGACTCTACACTTATGAAATGTTTCTCTGTGAGTCTGGTGTCACAGCAGGATCTGGCTCAAGTCCACTATGATCCTGTTCTTCTAGATCTCTGTTACCTGCAGGAACTGGATGTGATCCTGTGTGTGTGAAAGCTGCTCCAGCTCAGCATCTCTCCTCCTCAGATCATTGATCTCCTGCTCCAGTCGCTCCAGTCGTTCTTCAGCTCGACTCACTGCAGTCTTTTCCTGATCTCTGATCAGCCGTATCAGCTCAGAGCGGCTTCTCTCAATGGAGCGGATGAGCTCAGTAAAGATCCTCTCACTGTCCTCCACTGCTGTCTGTGCAGAGCGCTGTTAGGACACACAGTGATTCAGGCTTCAGTGGGACTGAAAGAGACAAGAGAGTCTGAACGGAGACTGAGACAAACTTCTCTTCTTCTCCAGACTCACCTTATGGGACTCCACAGTCTCTCTCAGCTGCTGAAGATCTTTCTCTCTCTGCTGGATTCTCTGCTGGAACGTCTTCTGCGTCTCCTTCAGCTGCTTCTGCATGAATGACAGTAAATATTACAGAAAGTTACCTGCAATAAATCATCATGTATGAATGTATGAATCCAGTAAAAGTCAAACTGATAAGTAATGGCTGTAAATTCCAGAAAGGATTACTGATTGTTTACCACCATTGCACATGAATTAACATGAAGATTAAAGCTTGTTTCACACTACAAGTGTAAGATCTAGTTTTAAATACCTGTTTCTCTGTCCTCTGTGCTGCAGCTGATACAGTGTTGTGGTTTTCATGTTCATATTTTGTACACAGCACACAAACACATTGTTGGTCAGTAACACAGTACATTTCCAGATGTTTGTCATGTTTCTGGCAGATCATCTCCTGCAGTCGTCCAGTGGCATCAATCACTTTGTGTGGCTTACGTGAATGAAATTCCTCATGATGGTCAAAATGAGTTTGACAGTAAGATTCCTGACACACCAGACAGGATTTGACAGCTTTGTATTTTCTTCTAGTACAGACATCACACTGAACATCTCCAGCGTCACAGTCAGCAGGAAGTTTGGTCTTCTTCAGTTTCTCCACCAGTTCAGCCAGTATGGTGTTTGTAGCTAAAGCAGGTCTTGGACTGAAGGTCTGTCTGCACTGAGGGCAGCTGTAGACTCTCATCTGATCCTCCTGATCCCAGCAGTCTGTAATGCAGCTCTTACAGTAACTGTGTCCACACTGGATGCTCACTGGATCCTTCAGGAGATCCAGACACACTGAACACGTCAACTGATCCTGAGAAAACCTGGCTTCTGCCATTTTACTGCATGAATACAGAGAGATAAACACACAACAGCTCAACTACACTTCAGTTTCTCTTTCCCTTAAGTCATGTGTTTCCTGTTTCTGTGTTTGAATGACGTGTGTGAAACAAACATGTCCGCTAGTCTGTAAAATCATAAAATTTCTACTAGATGTTAGTCTCAGACAAACATTCAAAAATACAAGTTACAGAGAAGCAGAACAGCCTTAAAAAGGGCAGTAATACTGCATCTTTATTATACAGAATTACTGCAGGTCGTGTGACCAGCAACCATCCACTGTTAGGCAGTGCTGGGTAGATTCCTACAAATTGCAATCCATTACTAATTACAAAATATATGATGAAACCTGTAGTTAGTAACGTAATTTAGGTTAATCACTTTAGGTCTGTTACAAATGCGCTGTATACAAAGGCACTAGGAGGAAGATGAAAATATCAAAAGTCTTTAATCAAAAACACAGGGTAGATAGAGCACAACGCTGAAGTAACAGACAAGACTGGACAACTAGAACTGAAACCACAGTGACTTAAATACACAGGGTAACGAGGTGACAGCTGTGACTCAAATCAAATCAGTAACCATAGTGACAAAGTCCAAACTGAACTAAAACAGTGGCTGTATCCAAAATCGCCCCCTATACCCTCAAATAGGGCACTATGTGAGGGGACATCCATTTTTAGTGGTGTTCGAAACCATAGTGGACGTTCTCGAGTGCACTCATTCAATCCCACAATGCACCGCAAAAACCAATGTCCAACCAATGTACACTCAATGGCTAGAGATGACCCAAAATGCAAAATTGAATTCCCGCGTCTCACCAGAAGATGACGCCCACAGCTGAATCATCCATTCGTTCATTTTACAACGCACTCGTCCAAGGCATAATCCAGCATACAACACATGCAGGTACAAATTTATTGTAAATTGATTATTAAATTGTTTAACTAGGGTTCATACATAATTTCCATGACAGAGTTAAAGATAAATCCTTTTATCTTACTACTGGAACTGCCCATTTCAAATCATTATAAAACAGCAAGCAAACTATGCAAAAGCGGCAGTCCTTCCGGTGCACCTAGAATCCAATTTCACTCACTCGTTTTCATTTACTCCATCAAGTGAACTGTATGAGTAGACTAATGTAGGAAATAGTAAATAGGGTATAGAGGGTGATTTCGGATACAGCCAGTGACAGTACACACTCTCGGACAGGTGTAACCCTGTGCCAGCAGATGGATGGAGGAGACTTTGTGAGGATGGGAATCTGAGAGAGGTGAAAACTGAGGAAACTAAGGTGGTGAAGACGGAGTGAACCGAGGAAAAGTCAGGAGCAGGAGGCGGCAAATTGTGATCCAGGCAATGGCCAAGACAGCGATCCAAGGTGGCATTGCAGGAGGGAGGAGATATTGTGATGTGGACTTCAACGCCACCCTGGTGACAAATGAAGGCAATGGAGATGATGAAAGTGTAGCTCTGGGTGCAGACAGAGAGCCAATGGACTGGAACGACATTGTAAGCTTTTGAGTCCTTGACAGCTGTAGTGACCCCCTGGAGGGCTGAAGTGAAACCAGGGTGAATAAGGGCTGAGGCGGAGCCGGATGGAGCCGTAGAGGTGGAGACATGGAGTGTAGCAGATGGCTTGCAAGTCAGTGGTGTATGAAGTCTAACCAAGGTGGATGCGATGGTCCGATGAAACCCGTTGGAGTTGTAAGCCCTTTGGTCCCTGGCGAACCCAAGCGACTAAGGGCTGAGGTGGAACTGGATGGAGCCGTAGAGGTGGAAAGATGGAGTGTAGCGGACGCTTGCAAGTCAGCGGTGTATGAAGTCTGACGAAGGTGGATGCGATGGTCCGGAGGAACCTGTTGAAGTTGTAAGCCCTATGGTCCCTGGTGAATCTGAGTGAATAAGGGCTGAGGCAGATTTGATCACAATGCATCCTTGACCACAATGGACCAGGACACACTGATGGGATAACATTCTGACCACAAGTGCATTAATGCCAAGTGTAAACACATCTACAGAATAGACAAGACTGGACAACTTGAACTGAAAACACAGGAAATACACAGGATAACAAGGTGACACAGCTGAACTTGATCAATCGCAAATCAGTAACCAGTGACAAATGCAGGCAGGGGAATGGTGCAAATGAAGACAAACAACAAACTGAACTACAAATGTTGTTTTAAACATAGCATTTTAAAGTACCATTATAAATATCAACATTTTAAAATGTGTTAGACATTACACCAGGTTTCTCCATCTGGACTTAATGCAAGAACTGCAGTAGATTTATAAGTTGATAAGAAGCTAAAAATAAATCATACAAATGTAAAATAAAAATAATCTAGGCTTAACACTTAAATACTAAAAATATACACTACCAGTCAAAAGTTTGGACACACTTGTTTACATGCATATCGGTATGAACATTAGAAAATTGTAAACATGCAAATATGTTTACATTTTTGAACTCCTCAGAGATATTCCTTAGAATATCTATAACATCTCACTGTTGCTGATTTATCATGCATTCCAAAGCATTATGGAGAGAATCTCTCATCAATCCCTTCCGATTCATCAACACAGTTTCACTGATGATCCAGGACCAAAAGCAAACCCAGGATAAAGCGGCTGAGTGAATGTGGTCTGGACTATGAGGAGCAGACTCATTGTGTCAGAGACGCTGTAGAAGGACAGAGTTCCTGCACTGTGATCCACAAACACTCCTATTCTACTGCTGATGGACTTTACAGGGAGATCAGTCTTTATGTTATTGTGTATAAATGAGTAACTGGAAGGAGTGCAATACAAACTCCAGGACTGATCATTACATCCAAACAAACATTCATTACCTAATCCCTTCCTGCCTATGCTCTTATATGACACTGATATATAAAAACCATTATTCCCACTCCACTCCAGCTCCCAGTAACAGCGTCCACACACACTTTCTCTACACAACACCTGAGAATAATTATCAAATCTGTCTGGATGATCAGGATAGGACTGGACTGTGTCAGTGTCAGTAATCACTCTTTTGCTCTCAGACAGATGGAGGCGTTTATTCACTGTGTTCAGATCCAGACTGAGCTGATGGGAATCTGATGGAGATAAAACACATCAGAATCAGGAATTATGAATCTGACCTCTGTATGTAGCTGAACTCTTCATGTTCAGTGTATCATCAGTGTCTCAGTACAGATGACCAAATATCCTGTGCAAATCATCACTTAGGGGTGAGCGGGGCACAACCTAACGCAGGGTTAATTGTAACACGCGTGGTTTAAATATTTCCACACATGCTAGCATAACCAAATTTACGGTGTTTACTAGTTGCCATAGCAACACTATGCAGAGAAAAAAGAGCGCCAGAATTCAAAAGCCTTTTGAAGATATCGCTGAATATTTATTTTACCATAGTAAAAGTACATTTCTGGCTGAAGTAAACTTTTCATTTCAGTTTTAAATATTCATTTAAAATTAGACAAATCTGCTATTACTTTAATCTCCAATTTGTTATTTATCAGTTTAGATAGTTTATTAATGCTTCGCAAACCAGCAGAAGACACTAACCTGTTTTAAACTCCAGTGGCACAGATGGGGAAAGATGTAACACTGTGTTACAATATGCCCCGCTGGTATTATACTATGCTATTCTATGACATTAGCGATGCAGTTTACACTATTTACTTCTAAGGATTTTGATAAGATACCTCAAGAAACAGGTGAATAAAGGCTGACAATCAATGTTTAATGTTCAGAAGTTATTATTTCAAGTAATGTAAAGCATTTTGGCTGGTTTATGTGTGTGTGGAGGAGTGGAGTGTTCTTCTGAATGTCTAAATGTGTTTCATCTATCTGTCCACATTGTTTTGAACTAGTGTACAGCTGTGTGTTGCGATCAGGGCCGTTCAAAGCATTGTTGCAATGTGTTCATTTTCAAACTCCAAAATTAGATCATTTTTATTTTTTTTAAAAACGTCATTACTTCATTTGAAAAAGTTAACTCGTGTATTTTACTGACAAAATATTTTAGTTTGTTGTGTATATTTTTTTCATTCGATCAGATAACATTTTAAGCTGTCATATGGTCGTGTTACAACGTGCCCCTCAGATGTTACAATGTACCCCACCTACGGGGCATGTTGTCACGTTTCACTTCCTTTCTTTTGAGGCAAATAACGAAAAACATATACACTGTAAATATGAAACAAAGCGATATATTTGTACTAGACAAGTGTGAAAATAACGTGGATAAAAAATTGTACTCTGAACCCCACGTGGATTTACATAAACCGCGAAATTCAAAAAGTGTTAGGTTGTGCCCCGCTCTCCCCTACATCATCAATTATAAAACACTTGCTTCACCTTCTACAAGAAGAACATGAACACATTTTCTTACTGACTTACATCGTTGGAAGTCGTTCCTGGTCCAGAGAACAACGCTGGTGAATTTGACTGTGAAAATCAACAGACATGAACAGTGTGATTCTCATGATCCTGCATTCATTCCCAAGACATTTCTAATATTATGTTCTCTGTGATGTGAAATGATGATGATGGACTCATTTCTGAGAGCAGATGAATCTCCAGGACTTTACCTCTGTCTGAGATCTTTTTGATCTCCTCTTTGCAGAAATGCTTCAGTTTGTCTTTCAGCTGACAGACAGATTCTTTTATGCCATCAAAAGAAACAAGAGAAATTAAGGGAACGTCATGTATGTGTGTAGATTCAGGAGGTGCTGCGAGAGACTGGAAACTCTACAGAAAACAGAAAACTCATCAGCTTCACACTTCACCCAAAACCTGCATAAACATCAGATTTGTGGAGTCTCATTGTAGGACTAAGTAGATTTGCTCAAAAAAGCAGTTCAAGATCTTCATCTTCAGAATGGTTAGAGACACTGAAACTTCACAAACATGAGGCTCTATATTAGCAATCAGTTTCATCAGGATTTCAGAGAAAAATGCATGGTGCCACAAACATTTAGTGTTTGTTTTTGCAATAAATTCTGCAATCGCAGAATCGTGAAATCCTGGAGTGACTGAACAATGCTTCAGTGCTTTGAAACCAAACAGAACTTGAGCGTTGTAGTAAACAGCGGTCAAGTGGGCAAAACTCCTTTCCACACAATGTGACAAAATATTTTATCAGCTTTGAAGATCACCTGGTCCAATTTTTAAGTTAGTTAAGATTTTAACTGTTTGAATGTTGAGAATAAATGTCCCTTTCCACTGATTGACCAAGCAAAGATCAAATGGTGCTGTCATCATGTGGTTTTCAGTTCCGTGCAACAAAATAATAGTCCTCCACTGCTATACTTACAGCATTTATTACAACTACTACAGTATATATCTATCTCATCAAACAACCAGACTAACAAATGGCACAACCATACTGTGTCAGCGCCTAGACAAGGCTTACTTATGAGTAGACATAGATCCTCTATGGCAAATATTAGGTGCTTATTCCAAAAAACATGTACCTCGGATCTGCACCCACATTACTTTTTTAGTCTATTTGTTTGGCACACTGCACATTTTATTTAGCTGTTCTGTTATCAAAATCTGTGTGGCAAAGCTGTGTGACTGGACAGCGCATAGTGAATGCATTTACATTATAGTGACGCACAGACGAGTATTGCTTTTGCGTCAAGCAATTTGTCAGTCTGGTTGTTTGATGAGAGAGAGATGTACTGTAGGAGTTGCAATAATTATAGCAGTGGAGGACTCTTATTCTGTTGCACGGAACAAAAGACAACAAGATGACAGCACCATTTGATAATTTCTTGACCAATTAGTCGAAAAGGGCATTTCATTCGCGCACACAAGCGGAGATCGAACATTCATATCTCTTTTCTACCCCTGAATGTAAAAATTTAAAATTAAGGTGAATTCTTGTTTTTCATGTTTCTGAAAAAAATGAATGAATGCAACCGATTTCCAGAGCTAAAAAAGCCATTTTTAAGTATTGTCTGTTTCAAAAGATGATCAGATGAGAGTCTGACTAATGATTTTTTTTAATAAGATACAGCAGGATCTGGCTCAAGTCCATTATGATCCTGTTCTAGATCTCTGTTACCTGCAGGAACTGGATGTGATCCTGTGTGTGTGAAAGCTGCTCCAGCTCAGCATCTCTCCTCCTCAGATCATTGATCTCCTGCTCCAGTCGCTCCAGTGGTCCTTCAGCTCGACTTACTTCAGTCTTTTCCTGATCTCTGATCAGCCGTATCAGCTCAGAACGGCTTCTCTCAATGAAGTGGATGAGCTCAGTAAAGATCCTCTCACTGTCCTCCACTGCTGTCTGTGCAGAGCGCTGTTAGGACACACAGTGATTCAGGCTTCAGTGGGACTGAAAGAGACAAGAGAGTCTGAACTGAGACTGAGACAAACTTCTCTTCTTCTCCAGACTCACCTTATGAGACTCCACAGCCTCTCTCAGCTGCTGAAGAACTTTCTCCCTCTGCTGGATTCTCTGCTGGAACGTCTTCTGTGTCTCCTTCAACTGCTTCTACAGGACAAACGGATGACAGTAAATATTACAGAAAACTGGCACTAAATCATCATGTGAACAAATGAAAACAGTAAAAGTGGAAATGATAACTAATGCCTGTAGGATGAAACTCTGGAAGGGATGATTGATCATTTACCACCATTGTACATGAATTAATATAAAGACTACGGCCGTTTCACACTACAAGTGTAATTATTATAAAAGTGAAACTGACACTGATGTAGAGCTTCAAGTCGAAAGCGTTTCTGCATCATTAATCTGTGGCTCTACAAAGAAAATAAACTATTAGATCACTACACTGGCCATTAACTTGATTGCTAGTTTGAAATACCTGTTTCTCTGTCCTCTGTGCTGCAGCTGATACGGTGTTGTGGTTTTCATGTTCATATTTTGGACACAGCACACAAATGCATTGTTGGTCAGTAATACAGTACATTTCCAGATGTTTCTCATGTTTCTGGCAGATCATCTCCTGCAATCGTCCAGTGGCATCGATCACTTTGTGTGGCTTACGTGAATGAAATTCTTCATGACGGTAGAAATGAGTTTGACAGTAAGATTCCTGACACACCAGACAGGACTTGATGGCTTTGTATTTTCTTCCAGTGCAGACATCACACTGTACATCTCCAGCTCCAGCGTAACAGTCAGCAGGAAGCTTGGTCTTCTTCAGTTTCTCCACCAGTTCAGCCAGCACAATGTTTGTAGCTAAAGCAGGTCTTGGACTGAAGGTCTGTCTGCACTGAGAGCAGCTGTAGACTCTCATCTGATCCTCCTGATCCCAGCAGCCTGTAATGCAGCTCTTACAGTAACTGTGTCCACACTGGATGCTCACTGGATCCTTCAGGAGATCCAGACACACTGGACATGTCAACTGATCCTGAGAAAATCTGGCTTCTGCCATTTTACTGCATGAATACAGAGAGATAAACACACAACAGCTCAACTACTCTGTCACTTTCTTTTTCTCTTAAGTCACATGCTTCCTGTTTCCGGTTTCCTGTTTCCTGTTTGACTGACGTGTGTGTGTCAGTGAGTCTTTAAATCATAAAATGCCTACTAGATGTTAGTCCCAGACAAACACTCAAAAATACAAGTTACAGAGAAGCAGGACAACAGCCTTAAAAATGGCATTAATACTGCATCCTAATTATTACAGGATTACTACAGATCATGTGACCAGCCACCATCCACTTTTAGGCAGTACCAGAGCTGATAGGTTGACTGGCCAAGGTGGAACTGGGGGCACTAATGGACCTCTCAAGCCAAAGCAGAGCTGGGGACTGGAAGCCCCAAGGCAGATAAGGGCTGCATGGCAGAGGCTGATGATGGAGCTGAAGGGCACCAGGCTGAGCTGATGGAATGGCTGGCTTTAGTGAAGTATACAGGAGAGGAAGACTGAGGGATACTGTAGAGATGTGCTGGATGGGTCTGGTGGCAGCGAAGACTCTGAACACAGCAAGATCAATGACAACAAAGACCCTGGATGTGCCTAGCAACAAAGACTGTAAGCCGAGTGTAATCAGCATTGACGAAAACACACAGGAGGAAGGTTTGTGGGTTAGCAAGGTGGAAACACTACCTCCATTTCCCAGTCAATTACACTACATTTGCACATCCAGTTCCTATAAAATCCCCACTGGTACAGACGATATAGCCAGCTCACACACCAGGTCAGCCAGGACCTCAGACTCTTCTTCCAGGACAGATGTGACTGCTGGCAAATTGTCATAATAGGGGGACATTTTGTATGTACTTTGTACATACATGCTGTTCTGATATAGAAGTGCTTTTCATTAACTGTACGCCGTTCAATTCGCCTTGAGCATTTACATTCCACTGCAAGCACATGTGAGCCTGGCATTACAGAAACTCTCTGATCAGATCATAGAGACCGATAAAAAAAACACCCGGACTGTTTTAATCATCTCTCCCGTGAACACCCAAAATACATATAGCATGTTACATGTTCCACCAGAGACAGTAATATATGAAATCACTGTTACACAACAATTAATTAAGCATATTACTCTGTCCCACAGGCAGCTTTGGGGTTCTCTGATTACTGTCTGGTTCATCTGCGGCCACCGATCTGGATGAGCTCACAGAGACTGTAACTTTTTCTGTATATCCTCACGTTTCTGTGAGGATATATGCATTCCTACCAGAAAATTATTTAACATACAACAATGATAAGCCATGGTTTACAGCAAAACTCACAAGACGTCTTTGTCAGGCCAAAGAGGATGCCTACAGAAAGGGGATAGAGCTTTGTACAATCAGGCCAGGAACACATTGAATAACAAGATTATAATGGAAAAAAGGTTTGAAGATCAGTTCACTTTGAATGATCCAACTTCAGTGTGGAAAGGTCTGAAAGTCATCACAAACTACAAGACATAATCTATAATTTTATTGTAGATTCAAAACCCCCCACATCCATTCTGACAATCTCTTTACACAATCATTAACACCTCCAGCAACCCCCCTTCCTTTTCAAATCAATAGAGCTGATGTGCTCCAGATCTTCAGAAAGAACAAAAGACGAAAAGCAACAGGCCCAGACAGTGTGACATCAGCCTGTTTGAAAATCAGTGCTGACGAGCTGGCCCCCATCTTTTAACTGATCTTCAACAGGTTTCTGGAGTTGTGTGAAGTTCCTGCCTGCTTCAAACGCTTCACCATCATCCCTGTTCCAAAGAAACCCAAGATAACAAGAATTATTGACAATAGATTTGTGCCGCTAACGTCTGTGCTCATTAAGTTATTTGAAAAACTGGTTCTGGCTTATCTGAAGGACATCACCGGACCCTTACTGGACCCCCTGCAGTTTGCTTACTGGACAGACCAGAGACTTATGTGGAGATCCTGTTTGTGGATTTCAGTTCAGCCTTCAACACCATCATTCCTTCACTCCTCTAAACCAAATTAAACCAGCTCTCTGTTCCTAGCCCTACCTGCCATTGGATCAATAGCTTTCTGACAGATAGGCAACAGCTGGTGAGACTGGAGAAATTTATGTCAAGCAGCCGGAACACCAACACTGGTGCCCCTCAAGGTTGTGTTCTCTCCCCACTGCCCTTCTCCCTCTACACCAACGATTGCACCTCTAAATACCCCTCTGTCAAGCTCCTAAGAGATTAAAGAGCTGGCTGTCTGGTGCAGTCAGAACAACCTGGAGCTAAACACGCTCAAAACTGTAGAGATGATAGTGGATTTCAGTGGCTACAGTGGAGACTTTCAAGATCCTCTGATCTTTTATCTCCATGGACCTGATGTGAGACATCGACTCCATTGTAAAAAAGGCTCAACAAATGTACTTCCTTCACCAGCTGAGGAAGTTCAACCTACCACAGAAGTTCCTGAAACAGTTCTACTCAGCCATCATCAAGTCTGTTCTGTGCATATCAATAACTGACTGGCTCAGCTACAAAACTAGACAGAGAACGGTTCGGACTGCTGAGAGGACTGCCTTCAAGAACTGTATACATCCAGAGTGAGGAAAAGAGCTCAGATAATCACTCTGGATCCCTCACATCCAAGCCATCCCCTCTTTGAACTTTTACAATCTGGCTGGTGCTACAGAGTCCCAAATATCAGGACAACCAGGCAAGAACGGAATCTTCTTCCAGGCAATCCACCTTACGAACAGTTAATTTGTTCCTCCCATTGAGTAATAAAAATATGTGCAATAACCTTATATTTATATCTACCACCTCCACCCTAATACATCCCTGCATCTCTTTCTATTCTATTCCATTCGATCATCTATAGCACAACTCTACATAACACTGTGTATTTTTTTTATTCTCATCTTATTTTTATCGTCTTGTGTATTGTTGTTGACACTGAAACAAATTCCTTGTATGAGCAAGCATACTTGGCAATAAAGCTCTTTCTGATTATTATACTTGGCATTTAGGTGTACAGTAAATGATCTTATGTCTGTATTTCTGTGCTCTGATATCTAATATGGCTAAAAAAACAAAGCCATGGTTTAAATATGAGTTGGGATCATAGGTTCACCACATGGTCATATTATAATTATTTTGCACCCTCTACTAAGATATTGAACTGCAGCAATTCCCACTGATTTGATGCTTAACATCATATTGAGCAAAACCCAACACAACAGATCTACAATGTTAGCCTTATATTAGTTCACAGGTTTATCGCATGTTATTTGTCTTGGGTGACTTACTATCAACAATCTACGAAAAGCAATCAAACAAGCTAGGTAACATTAAAAACTCTAAATCGCAGACTCCTGAAAAAGTATATCAATTACCATCATTTTTTTGTCACGACTTATTTAGTAATGACTCAGCATCATCTGTAGTAAACAGAAAATAACATCTGATTTTAAAGTAAATGAAATGATTTGTCTCATACACGGTCTAATTGCTTGAGAGGTGTTTCCCCCCAAATTTAGAAGCATGATTTGCACATTTACACAATATGTGAATTTAGTCCAATCTAAATAGTATGATACAAAGTAGGAATTTTAAAAAGGATAATTAAAGAAAGAGGAAAAAAGAATAATTTAAGAGAATCATGATTTACACTACAAACAAAATGATTGATTTCAGTCAACACAACCACCAGGACCCTCCTCCCACACACACACACACTGATTTTACTGTATATATAGGATTTATTATACATTTTTAATTCAGACATGTTATTTCAATGACAGAACTTCAGCTGCATTATTAATGTCATGAAGAGAAGAGAGTCTATAACATCTTACTGTTTATGATTTATCATGTAGCTCAAAGCATTATGGGTAGAATCTATTTTGATTCATCAACACAGTTTCACTGTTGATCCCCTTGAAACCCTAAACCCAGGATAGAGCGGCTGAGTGAATGTGGTCTGGACTGTGTGGATGAGGCTCACTGTGTCAGAGACGCTGTAGAAGGACAGAGTTCCTGCACTGTGATCCACATACACTCCTATTCTACTGCTGATGGACTGTACAGGTAGATCAGTCTTTATGTTATTGTGCATGAATGAGTAACTGGGGGGATTGCACTGCAAACTCCAGGACTGATCATTATATCCAAACAAACATTCATTCCGATGTCCCTTCCTGCTGATGCTCTTATATGACACTGATATACGTACACCATAAGCACCTCCACTCCACTCCAGCTCCCAGTAACAGCGTCCACACAAACTCTCTCTACACAACACCTGAGAATAACCATCAAATCTGTTTGGATGATCAGGATAGGACTGGACTGTGTCAGAGCCAGTAATCACTCTGTTGCTCTCAGACAGATGGAGGCGTTGAAACACTGTGTTCAGATCCAGAGTGAGTTGATGGGAATCTAATGGAGATAAAACACATCAGAATCAGGAATTAGGAATCTGTTTGATCTTTTCGTGTAGCTGAACTCTTCATGTTCAGTTTATCATCAGTGTCTCAGTACAGATGACCAGATATCCTTTGCAAATCATTATTTACATTATCTATAAAAATATTTTTTGACTTTCTACAGGAAGAACAAGAACACACTCAGTGAGTTTTTCTGGTTGTTTTCTTACTGACTTACATTGTAGGAAGTCGTTCCTGGTCCAGAGAACAATATTGGTAAATGTGACTGTGGAAATCAACAGACATGGACAGTGAGATTCTCATGATCCTGCATTTATTTCTAAGACATTTCTAATATGATGTTGTCCATGATATGAGATGATGATGGACTCGATTCTGAGAGCAGATGAATCTCCGGGACTTTACCTCTGTCTGAGATCTTCTTGAGCTGCTCTTTGCAGGAATCCTCTAGTTTGTCTCTCAGCTGATGGGCAGATTCTCTGAGACCATCAAAAGAGACAAGAGAAATGAAGGGAATGTCATGTTTGTGTGTAGATTCAGGAGGTGCTGAGAGAGACTGGAAACTCTACAGAAAACAGAAATCAACTCATCAGCTCCACACTTCTCCCAATTACATGCACGAACATCAGATTTGACTTGACTGATCTTTAGTAACTCAACTGGATCCTTTTCATTTTAGAGCTATTAGAGACACTAAAACTTCACAAACATGAGGCTTATCAGGATTTTAGACAAAAATGCAAGGTGATACAAATAATATAGTCTTTGATTTTGCATTAATGTAAATCCTGCAGTGACTGAACAATGTTAACCGCATTGAAGCTAAACAGAACCTGACCTTAAAAGCATCTTAGAAGCATATTTCACTCAAAAATCAAACATTTCTGGTAATTTGCTCAGCCCCTGGCCATCCAAGATGTAGATGAATTTTTTCTTCATTACAACAGTAAAGAAGATTTTTATCTAAAACAGTGGTCCCCAACCACCGGGCCATAGCCTACAACATGAGTTTTAAAAAAATGCATACAAACTAAATAAACTCAATTTAATTTGCAATAATGTCACATTTTACATGCAATAGGCACACATGACTCGCATGCACCAAGCCCTTTACTGTATGTGTGGTATATCCCGAGATAGCTGTGAAAATGCTGAAAACATTGCTACCATTTCCCACCACGTACCTATGTGAGGCTGGGTTTTCGGCAATGACTGCAACTAAGACAAAATTGCGCAATAGACTGGAAATTTTAAACACACTGAGGGTGTCACTGTCTTCCATCACCCCCAGATGGAACCTTCTTGTTGCAGGGAAACAAGCACAGGGCTCCCACTGATTATATTTGTTTAGTTCCCATATTTTGTTAAGCATGTTCACACTTGATAGATAGCTTCAATTTGTTCAATGTTCATAGTTCATATTGTTCAATTTTCACTTCTTCAAGTTCACGTTTTTCACGTTTAAGAGTTTGTTACCTTCCCTGTTCATACATAACTGGAGCTATTTCTTTTTTCAAGTAATGCATGCACAACACATATGGAACCCTGTGTAAGAAACTGAACATTATACACAACAACCAAAATCAAGCATGGTACATGGTACTTGATCCCTGTTTCAAGCATTCCAGTTCCTCTAACATGAGCCACTTGATCGATGAGCCACTGATATGCACATGCATGAACCCAACAGTTTGAAAGACCTGGATTTCCACATTGCCTGAGGGTCTGGATTACCAGTAATAATGTTGTAAATAATGTTCAGTTTCTTGTACAGACAAACTGTTTCGCTTCATAAGACCTCAATATATGGTCAGGAGTCATGGGTATTCATTTTGTTTTTCCTGATTCACATGCAGCCGCTGTCTTGCATTATATCAATCACAAAAGAACACGGTTTCAGCTAAAAATCTCCTTTTCTGTTTTACTAAAGTCACCTACATCTTGGATAGCCTGAGGGTAAATTAAATGGCAATTAACAATTAAATTTAATTTGTTTATCCCTTTAAGACACAATCAGGTTTAGTTTGCTTTCAATATGCTAAAGCATTGATTAGTCGCTCCAGGATTTCACGATTTTGTGATTGCCAAATTTAAGGCAAAATGAAGCAAACACTGCATTTTGCAGCACCTTGATTTTTGTTTGAAATTTTTGTGGGAGTGACTGCTATCATCTGATCCAATTACAAAAGAGGTGAAAAGTTAGTTTTGAACTATTAGTGGTGCTGGTGTTGGTTTGACAACTATATATATCTTCTAGAAGAAAGAGCTGAGGGAAATATTCCTAGATTTCCAGAGCTGGAATCCATTTGTAAGTCTCTTTAAAAAGAAAATGATCAGATGAGAGCCTGACTGATGATTATATAATAAGACACTCATGAAATGTTTCTCTGTGAGTCTCCTGTCACAGCAGGATCTGGCTCAAGTCCACTATGATCCTGTTCTTCTAGATCTCTGTTACCTGCAGGAACTGGATGTGATCCTGTGTGTGTGAAAGCTGCTCCAGCTCAGCGTCTCTCCTCCTCAGATCATTGATCTCCTGCTCCAGTCGCTCCAGTCGTTCTTCAGCTCGACTCACTGCAGTCTTTTCCTGATCTCTGATCAGCCATATCAGCTCAGAGCGGCTTCTCTCAATGGAGCGGATGAGCTCAGAAAAGATCCTCTCACTGTCCTCCACTGCTGTCTGTGCAGAGCGCTGTTAGGACACACAGTGATTCAGGCTTCAGTGGGACTGAAAGAGACAAGAGAGTCTGAACTGAGACAAACTTCTCTTCTTCTCCAGACTCACCTTATGAGACTCCACAGCCTCTCTCAGCTGCTGAAGATATTTTTCTCTCTGCTGGATTCTCTGCTGGAACGTCTTCTGTGTCTCCTTCAGCTGCATCTGCAGTAAATATTACAGAAAGTTAGCTGCACTAAATCAATATGTAAACTGATGAATCCAGTAAAAGTCAAACTGATAACCAATGGCTGTAAATTCCAGAGAGGATTACTGATAGTTTACCACCATTGTACATGAATTAACACGAAGATTAAAGCTTGTTCACACTACAAGTGTAAGCTCTGGTTTGAAATACCTGTTTCTCTGTCCTCTGTGCTGCAGCTGATATGGTGTTGTGGTTTTTATGTTCATAATTTATACACAACATACAAATGCATTGTTGGTCAGTAATACAGTACATTTCCAGATGTTTCTCATGTTTCTGGCAGATCATCTCCTGCAGTCGTCCAGTGGCATCAATCACTTTGTGTGACTTACGTGAATGAAATTCCTCATAATGGTCAAAATGAGTTTGACAGTAAGATTCCTGACACACCAGACAGGACTTGACAGCTTTGTATTTTCTTCCAGTACAGACGTCACACTGAACATCTCCAGCTCCAGCGTAACAGTCAGCAGGAAGTTTGGTTTTTTTTAGTTTCTCCACCAGTTCAGCCAGCATGGTGTTTGTAGCTAAAGCAGGTCTTGAACTGAAGGTCTGTCTGCACTGAGGGCAGCTGTAGACTGTCACCCGATCCTCTTTATTCCAGAAATCTGTAATACAGCTCTTGCAGTAACTGTGTCCACACTGGATACTGACTGGAACCTTCAGGAGATCCAGACACACTCCACACGTCAACTGATCTTGAGAAAATCTGGCTTCTGCCATTTTACTGCATAAATACAGAGAGATAAACACACAACAGCTCAACTACACTGTCACTTTCTTTTTCTCTTAAGTCACATGTTTCCTGTTTCCTGTTTCCGTGTTTTGAGTGATGTGTGTAAAACAAGTCTGTCAGTCTACTAGATATTAGTCTTAGACAAACTCTCAAAAATACAAGTTACAGAGAAGCAGGACAACAGCCTTTAAAAAAATCCTAATTATTACAGGATTACTACAGATCATGTGACCAGCCACCATCCACTTTTAGGCAGTACCAGAGCTGATAGGTTGACTGGCCAAGGTGGAACTGGGGGCATTAATGGACCCCTCAAGCCGAAGCAGAGCTGGGGACTGGAAGCCTCAAGGCAGATAAGGCCTGCATGGCAGAGGCTGATGAGGGAGCTGAAGGGCACAAGGCAGAGCTGACAGAATGGCTGACTTTAGTGGAGCATACAGGAGAGGAAGACTGAGGGAGACTGTAGAGATGTGCTGCATGGGTCTGGTGGCAGCAAAGACTCTGAACACAGCAAGATCAGTGACAACGAAGACTCTGGATGTGACTAGTTACAAAGACTGTAAGCCGAGTGCAAAAAGCATTGACGAAAACATACAGGAGGAAGGTTTGTGGGTAAACAAGGTGGAAACAGTACCTCCATTTCCCAGTCAATTAACTACATTTGCACATCCAGTTCCTATAAAATCCCCACTGGTACAGACAGATATAGCCAGCTCACACACCTAGTCAGCCAGGACCTCAGGCTCCTCTTCCAGGACAGATGTGACTGCTGGCAAATTGTCATAATAGGGGGACATTTTGTATGTACGCCGTTCAATTCGTCGTGAGAGTTTTGGTCATTCGGTTTCGTGAGCGTTTACATTCCACTGCAAGCACAAGTGAGCCTGGCATTACAGAAACTCACTGATCAGATCATAGAGACCGGAAAAAAAACACCCGGACTCTGTTTTAATCATCTCTACACCCTAAATACATACAGAATGTTACATGTTCCACCAGAGACAATAACATTAAATCACTGTTACACAACAATTAATGAAGCATATTACTCTGTCCCACAGGCAGCTTTGGGGTTCTCTGATTACTGTCTGGTTCATCTGCGGCCACCGATCTGGATGAGCTCACAGAGACTGTAACTTCACATATCAGTTTCTGTGAGGATATATGCATTCCTACCAGAAATTATTTAACATACAACAATGATAAGCCATAGTTTACAGCAAAACTCACAAGACATCTTTGTTAGGCCAAAGAGGATGCCTACAGAAAGGGGATAGAGCCTTGTACAATCAGGCCAGGAACACATTGAATAACAAGATTATAATGGAAAAAAGGTTTGAAGATCAGTTCACTTTGAATGATCCAACTTCAGTGTGGAAAGGTCTGAAAGTCATCACAAACTACAAGACATAATCCCCAAGCACTGAGGTGAATCAATGACTTTCTGAAGACCTGAATGAGTTTTATTGTAGATTCAAAACCCCCCACATCCATTCTGACAATCTCTTTACACAACCATTAACACCTCCAGCAACCCCCCTTCCTTTTCAAATCAATAGAGCTGATGTGCTCCAGATCTTCAGAAAGAACAAAAGACGAAAAGCAACAGGCCCAGACAGTGTGACATCAGCCTGTTTGAAAATCAGTGCTGACGAGCTGGCCCCCATCTTTTAACTGATCTTCAACAGGTCTCTGGAGTTGTGTGAAGTTCCTGCCTGCTTCAAACGCTTCACCATCATCCCTGTTCCAAAGAAACCCTAGATAACAAGAATTAATGACAATAGATTTGTGGCACTAATGTCTGTGCTCATTAAGTTATTTGAAAAACTGGTTCTGGCTTATATGAAGGACATCACCGGACCCTTACTGGACCCCCTGCAGTTTGCTTACTGGACAGACCAGAGACTTATGTGAGGAACCTGTTTGAGGATTTCAGTTCAGCCTTCAACACCATCCTTCCTTCACTCCTCTAAACCAAACTAAACCAACTCTCTGTTCCTAGCCCTACCTGTCATTGGATCAATCATAATAATAATAATAATAATTTGTTACATTTATATAGCGCTTTTCTAGACACTCAAAGCGTTTTACAGTGTCAGGGGTATCTCCTCATCCACCACCAGTGTGCAGCATCCACCTGGATGATGCGACGGCAGCAATAGGGCGCCAGAACGCCCACCACACACCAGCTTACTGGTGGAGAGGAGACAGAGTGATGAAGCCAATCAGAATATGGGGATGATCCGGAGGCCATGATGGTCAGAGGCCAATTTTTTTTGGCAGTATAGTGTCCCCGTCACTATACTGGGGTGCTGGGACCCAGACAGACCACAGGGTGAGCACCCCCTGCTGGCCTCACTAGCACCTCTTCCAGCAGCAACCTAGTTTTCCCAGGAGGTCTCCCATCCAGGTACTGACCAGGCTCAACCCTGTTTAGCTTCAGTAGGCAACCAGTCTTGGGCTACAGGTTGATATGGCTGCCGGCAATAGATTTCTGACAGATAGGAAACAGCTGGTGAGACTGGAAAAATTTATGTCAAGCAGCCAGAACACCAACACTGGTGGCCCCTCAAGGTTGTGTTCTCTCCCCACTGCCCTTCTCCCTTTACACCAACGATTGCACCTCTAAAGACCCCTCTGTCAAGCTCCTAAACTTTGCAGATGACACCACACTCATCGGCCTCATTTAGGACACTGATGAGTCTGCCTACAGACAAGAGATTAAAGAGCTGGCTCTCTGGTGCAGTCACAACCACCTGGAGCTAAACACGCTCAAAACTGTAGAGATGATAGTGGACTTCAGTGGAGACTTTCAAGTTCCTCTGATCTTTTATCTCCATGGACCTGAAGTGAGACATCGACTTCATTGTAAAAAAGGCTCAACAAAGGTTGTACTTCCTTCACCAGCTGAGGAAGTTCAGCCTAAAACAGGAGTTCCTGAAACAGTTCTACTCAGCCATCATCAAGTCTGTTCTGTGCACATCAATAACTGACTGGCTCAGCTACAAAACCAGACAGAGAACGGTTCGGACTGCTGAGAGGACTGCCTTCAAGAACTGTACACATCCAGAGTGAAGAAAAGAGCTCAGATAATCACTCTGGATCCCTCACATCCAAGCCATCCCCTCTTTGAACTTTTGCCATTGGGCGAGCGATGCAGAGCCACAACCAGGCAAGAACAGATTCTTCCTCCAGGCAATCCACCTTATGAACAGTTAATTTTTTCCTCCCATTGAGTAAAAAAAAATATGTGCAATAACCTTATATTTATTTGCTACCACCTCCACCCTAATACATCCCTGCATCTCTTTCTTTTCTATTCCATTCTATAACACAACTCTACATAACAGTGTGTATTTTTTATTCTCATCTTATTTTTATTGTCTTGTGTATTGTTGTTGACACTGAAACAAATTCCTTGTATGAGCAAGCATACTTGGCAATAAAGCTCTTTCTGATTATTATACTTGGCATTTAGGTGCACAGTAAATGATCTTATGTCTGTGTTTCTGTGCTCTGATATTTAATATGGCTAAAAACACAAAGCCATGGTTTAAATATGAGTTAGGATCATAGGTTCACAACATGGTCATATTATAATTATTTTGCACCCTCTACTTAGATACTGAACTGCAGCAATTCCCACTGATTTGATGCTTAACATCATATTGAGCAAAACCCAACACAACAGATCTACAATGTTGGCCTTATATTAGTACACAGGTTTATCGCTTGTTAGTTGTTGTGGGTGACTTACTATCCAACAATCTATGAAAAGCAATCAAACAAGCTAGGTAACGTTAAAAACTCTAAATCGCAGACTCCTGAAAAAGTATATCAGTTACCATCATTTTTTTGTCATGACTTATTTAGTAATGACTCAGCATCATCTGTAGTAAACAGAAAATAACATCTGATTTTAAAGTAAATGAAATGATTTGTCTCATACACGGTCTAATTGCTTGAGAGGTGTTTCCCCCCAAATTTAGAAGCATGATTTGCACATTTATTTACACAATATGTGAATTTAGTCCAATCTAAATAGTATGATACAAAGTAGGAATTTTAAAAAGGATAATTAAAGAAAGAGAAAAAAAGAATAATTTAAGAGAATCATGATTTACACTACAAACAAAATGATTGATTTCAGTCAACACAACCACCAGGACCCTCCTCCCACACACACACACACACACACACACACTGATTTTACTGTATATATAGGATTTATTATACATTTTTAATTCAGACATGTTATTTCAATGACAGAACTTCAGCTGCATTATTAATGTCATGAAGAGAAGAGAGTCTATTTATCATGTAGCTCAAAGCATTATGGGTAGAATCTATTTTGATTCATCAACACAGTTTCACTGTTGATCCCCTTGAAACCCTAAACCCAGCATAGAGCGGCTGAGTGAATGTGGTCTGGACTGTGTGGATGAGGCTCATTGTGTCAGAGACGCTGTAGAAGGACAGAGTTCCTGCACTGTGATCCACATACACTCCCATTCTACTGCTGATAGACCTCACAGGGAGAACAGTCTTTATGTTATTGTGTATAAATAAGTATCTGGGGGGATTGCACTGCAAACTCCAGGACTGATTATTATATCCAAACAAACATTCTTTACGATGTCCCTTCCTGCTGATGCTCATATATGACACTGATATACATACACCATATTCACCTCCACTCCACTCCAGCTCCCAGTAACAGCGTCCACATACACTCTCTCTACACAACACCTGAGAATAACCATCAAATCTGTCTGGATGATCAGGATACGACTGGACTGTGTCAGAGCCAGTAACCACTCTGTTGCTCTCAGACAGATGGAGGCGTTGAAACACTGAGTTCAGATCCAGCGTGAGTTGATGGGAATCTAACGGAGATAAAACACATCAGAATCAGGAATTATGAAACTGTTTGATCTTTTCGTGTAGCTGAACTCTTCATGTTCAGTGGATCATCAGTGTGTCAGTACAGATGACCAGATATCCTGTGCAATTCATTATTTACATTATCTATAAAAATCTTCTTTGACTTTCTACAGGAAGAACAAGAACACACTGGTTTTCCTGGTTGTTTTCCGACTGACTTACATTGTAGGAAGTCGTTCCTGGTCCTGGGAACAATGTTGGTGAATGTGACTGTGGAAATCAACAGACATGGACAGTGAGATTCTCATGATCCTGCATTTATTCCTAAGACATTTCTAATATGATGTTGTCCATGATATGAGATGATGATGGACTCGATTCTGAGAGCAGATGAATATCCTGGACTTTACCTCTGTCTGAGATCTTCTTGAGCTCCTCTTTGCAGAAATCCTCCAGCTTGTCTCTCAGCTGGCGGACAGATTCTTTTAGGCCATCAAAAGAGAACAGAGAACTGAATGTATCATAATTTATGTCTGGAGATTCAGGAGGTGCTGAGAGAGACTGGAAACTCTACAGAAAACAGAAATCAAAACTCATCAGCTCCACACTTCACCCAATAACATGCACGAACATCAGATTTGACTTGACTGATCTTTAGTAACTCACCTGAATCTTTTTAATTTCAGAGCTAATATAGACACTAAAACTTCACAAACATGAGTGTTATAAGGTGATACAAATAATATAGTATTTGATTTTGCATTAATGTAAATCCTGCAGTGACTGAACAATGTTAACCGCATTGAAACTAAACAGAACCTGACCTTAAAAGCATAGTTCACTCAAAAATCTAACATTTCTGGTAATTTACTTAGCCCCAGGCCATCCAACAGTCCTTGGTCCTTGGTGATTCTTAAAATCGAAGTCAGCGGCTTCCCATCATTGAGACAAAAAAAAAGCATATCATGGAACAAAAAAAATTAATACCTCATGACGATATGAGTTCTTATGAATGAAATGATCTGTCTGTAAGAAACTGAACATTATATACAACAACCAAAACAGCATGGTACTTGATCCCTGTTTCAAGCATTCCAGTTCCTCTAACATGAGCCACTTGATCGATGAGCCACTGATATGCACATGCGTGAACCCAACAGTTTGAAAGACCTGGATTTCCACATTGCCTGAGGGTCTGGATTACCAGTAATAATGTTGTAAATAATGTTCAGTTTCTTGTACAGACAAATTGTTTCGCTTCATAAGACCTCAATATATGGTCAGGAGTCATGGGTATTCATTTAGTTTTTCCTGATTTGCATACAGCCACTGTCTTGCATTATATCAATCACAAAAGAACACGGTTTCAGCTAAAAATCTTCTTTTTTGTTTTATTAAAGTCACCTAAATCTTGGATTGCCTGACGGTGAGTAAATTAAACAGAAAACATATTTAAATTTAAATTAAATGTAACATTTTTTATCCCTTTAAGACACAATCAGGTTTGGATTGCTTTCAATATGCTAAAGCACTGATTAGTCGCTCCAGGATTTCATGATTTTGTGATTGCCAAATTTAAGGCAAAATCAAGCAAACACTGCATTTTGTGGCACCTTGCTTTTTTATTTAAAATCTTTGTATGAGTGATTGCTATCATCTGATCCAATTATAAAAGAGGTGAAAAGTTTGTTAAGTTTTGAGATATTAGTGATGCTAGTGTTGTTTGACAGCTATATATATCTTCTAGAAGAAAGAGCTGAGGGAAACATTCCTAGATTTTCAGAGCTGAAATCCATTTGTAAGAGGTGTCTCTTTCAAAAGAAGATGATCAGATCAGACGAGAGTCTGACTAATGATTATATAATAAAACACTCATGAAATGTTTCTCTGTGAGTCTCGTGTCACAGCAGGATCTGGCTCAAGTCCACTATGATCCTGTTCTTCTAGATCTCTGTTACCTGCAGGAACTGGATGTGATCCTGTGTGTGTGAAAGCTGCTCCAGCTCATCGTCTCTCCTCCTCAGATCATTGATCTCCTGCTCCAGTCGCTCCAGTCGTTCTTTAGCTCGACTCACTGCAGTCTTTTCCTGATCTCTGATCAGCCATATCAGCTCACAGCGGCTTCTCTCAATGGAGCGGATGAGCTCAGTAAAGATCCTCTCACTGTCCTCCACTGCTGTCTGTGCAGAGCGCTGTTAGGGCACACAGTGATTCAGGCTTCAGTGGGACTGAAAGAGACAAGAGAGTCTGAACTGAGACTGAGACAAACTTCTCTTCTTCTCCAGACTCACCTTATGAGACTCCACAGCCTCTCTCAGCTGCTGAACATCTTTCTCTCTCTGCTGGATTCTCTGCTGGAATGTCTTCTGCATCTCTTTCAGCTGCTTCTGCAGTAATGAAAGTAAATATTACAGAAAGTTACCTGCAATAAATCATCATGTATGAATGTATGAATCCAGTAAAAGTCAAACTGATAAGTAATGGCTGTAAATTCCAGAAAGGATTACTGATTGTTTACCACCATTGCACATGAATTAACATGAAGATTAAAGCTTGTTTCACACTACAAGTGTAAGCTCTAGTTTGAAATACCTGTTTCTCTGTCCTCTGTGCTGCAGCTGATATGGTGTTGTGGTTTTCATGTTCATATTTTGGACACAGCACACAAATGCATTGCTGGTCAGTAATACAGTACATTTCCAGATGTTTCTCATGTTTCTGGCAGATCATCTCCTGCAGTCGTCCAGTGGCATTGATCACTTTGTGTGACTTACGTGAATGAAATTCCTCATGACGGTCAAAATGACTTTGACAGTAAGATTCCTGACACATCAGACAGGACTTGACAGCTTTGTATTTTCTTCCAGTACAGACATCACACTGAACATCTCCAGCTCCAGCGTAACAGTCAGCAGGAAGTTTGGTCTTCTTCAGTGTCTCCACCAGTTCAGCCAGCATGGTGTTTGTAGCTAAAGCAGGTCTTGGACTGAAGGTCTGTCTGCACTGAGGGCAGCTGTAGACTCTCATCTGATCCTCCCGATCCCAGCAGCCTGTAATACAGCTCTCACAGTAACTGTGTCCACACTGGATGCTCACTGGATCCTTCAGGAGATCCAGACAGACTGGACACGTCAACTGATCTTGAGAAAATCTGGCTTCTGCCATTTTACTGTATGAATACAGAGACACAAGCACACAACAGCTCAACTACACTATCAGTTTCTTTTTCTCTTAAGTCACGTTTTCTGTTTCCGGTTTCCTGTTACTGTTTGAGTGATGTGAGTAAATAAAAATGTGTCAGTGAGTCTTCAAATCATGAAATGTCTACTAGATGTTAGTCTCAGACAAACATTCAAAACACAAGTTAGAGATAGTGTAGCTCAACTACACTATCACTTTCTTTTTCTCTAAAGTCACGTTTCCGGTTTCCTGTTTCCGTGTTTTGAGTGATGTGTAAAATAAGTCTATCAGTCTTTAAATCATGAAATGTCTACTAGATATTAGTCTTAGACAAACTCTCAAAAATACAAGTTACAGAGAAGCAGGACAACAGCCTTTAAAAAAAATCCTAATTATTACAGGATTACTACAGATCATGTGACCAGCCACCAACCACTGAAACAGTGCCAGAGCTGATAGGTTGATGGGCCAAGGTGGAACTGGGGGCACTAATGGACTCCTCAAGCTGGGGGCATGGAAGCCTCAAGGCAAATAAGGGATACATGGCAGAGGCTGATGATGGAGCTGACGGAATGGCTGGCTTTAGTGGAGTATACAGGAGAGGAAGACTGAGGGATGGGTGAGAGATGTGCTGGATGGGTCTGGTAGCAGCAAAGACTCTGAACACAGCAAGATCAGTGACAACGAAGACTCTGGATGTGACTAGTGACAAAGACTGTAAGCTGAGTGTAATCAGCATTGACAAAAACACACAGGAGGAAGGTTCGTGGGTAAACAAGGTGGAAGCACTACCTCCATTTCCCAGTCAATTAACTACATTTGCACATCCAGTTCCTATAAAATCCCCACTGGTACAGACGATATAGCCAGCTCACACACCTAGTCAGCCAGGACCTCAGACTCTTCTTCCAGGACAGATGTGGCTGCTGGAAAATTGTCATAATGGGGGACATTTTTACATGATGTTCTGATCTAGAAGTGCTTTTCATTAACTGTAAGCTGTTCAATTCGCCGTGAGTATTTTGCTTATTTTTGTGAACGTCTACATTCCACTGCAAGCACATGTGAGCCTGGCATTACAGAAACTCACTGATCAGATCAGAGAGACCGAGGGAGGAAAAAAAACACCTGGACTCTGTTTTAATCATTCTTGGGGACTTTAACAAAGCAAATCTCTCCAGTGAACTGCCAAAATACATACAGAATGTTACATGTTCCACCAGAGACAGTAATATGTTGGATCACTGTTACACAACAACTAAAGAAGCATATTACTCTGTCCCACAGGCAGTTTTGGGGCTCTCTGACTACTGTCTGGTTCATCTGCGGCCAGTGATGAACTCACAGGGACTATAAATTCATACATCAGTTTCCTACCAGAACTTATTAAACATACAACAATAATAAGCCATGGTTTACAACAAATCTCAGACATCTTTGTCAGGCCAAAGAGGATGCATACAGAAAAGGGGATAGAGTCTTGTACAATCAGGCCAGGAACACCCTGAATAATGAGATTAGAATGGCTAAAAGGACCTATGCAAAAATGTTAGAAGATCAGTTCACTTCGAATGTTCCAACTTCAGTGTGGAAAGGTCTGAAAGCCATCACAAACTACAAGACACCATCCCCAAGCACTGAGGTGAATCAATGACTTGCTGAAGACCTGAATGAGGTTTATTGTAGATTCAAAACCTCCCACACCCGTTCTGACGACCAGTTTACAAACATTAACACCTCCAGCAACCCCCCTCCTCCATTTCAAATCAATAGAGCTGATGAGCGCCAGGTCTTCAGAAAGAACAAAAGACAAAAAGCAACAGGCCCAGACGGCGTGACACCAGCCTGTCTGAAAATATGTGCTGACGAGCTGGCCCCCATCTTTTAACTGATCTTCAACAGGTCTCTGGAGTTGTGTGAAGTTCCTGCCTGCTTTAAATGCTCCATCATCATCCCTGTTCCAAAGAAACCCAAGATAACAGCAATTAACGACGATAGATTTGTGGCGCTAACGTCTGTGGTCATGAAGTTATTTGAAAGACTGGTTCTGGCTTATCTGAAGGACATCACCGGACCCTTACTGGACTCCCTGCAGACTGGGAAAATTTATGTCAAGCAGCCGCAACACCAACACTGGTGCCCCTCAAGGTTGTGTTCTCTCCCCACTGCTCTTCTCCTTCTACACCAACGATTGCACCTCTGAAGACCCCTCTGTCAAGCTCCTGAAGTTTGCAGACGACGCCACGCTCATCGGCCTCATTTAGGACTGCACTTGTAAAAATCACAAACGACTTGCTACTTGCGTCAGATCAAGGCTGCGTCTCATTGCTAGTTTTACTTGATCTTAGTGCTGCGTTCGACACTACAGATCATGACATACTCATAGATCGATTACAAAACTATACAGGTATTCAAGGGCAGGCTTTAAGATGGTTCAGATCATACCTGTCCGATCGCTATCACTTTGTGTATTTAAATGGGGAGTCATCGCAGCTAACACCAGTAAAGTATGGAGTGCCACAAGGATCTGTCCTAGGTCCTCTACTATTTTCAATTTACATGTTACCCCTTGGTAATATTATTAGGAAATATGGGATTAGTTTCCATTGTTATGCTGATGACACTCAACTATATATTTCAACAAGACCAGATGAAACTTCTAACTTAGCAAAGTTAACAGAGTGTGTTAAAAATGATAAAGACTGGATGACCAATAATTTTCTACTGTTAAATTCAGATAAGACTGAGATATTACTTATTGGACCAAAAAACAGTACACAGAATCTCTTAAACTGCAACTTGCAACTAGACGGATGTACTGTTATTTCCTCTACAGTCAAAAATCTGGGTGTTATATTAGACAGCAACCTGTCTTTTGAAAATCATATTTCCTATGTTACTAAAACAGCATTCTTCCATCTTAGAAACATTGCTAAGCTACGGAACATGTTACCTGTTTCTGATGCAGAAAAGTTAGTTCATGCATTCATGACGTCTAGACTGGACTATTGTAATGCACTACTAGGTGGTTGTCCTGCTTCTTCAATAAATAAGCTACAGGTAGTCCAAAATGCAGCTGCTAGAGTCCTTACCAGATCAAGAAAATATGATCATATTACCCCAGTTTTACAGTCTCTACACTGGCTACCTATTAGGTTCCGTATCACTTACAAAATAATACTTCTTACCTATAAGGCCCTTAATTGTTTAGCTCCTGCATACCTAACTAGTCTCCTACTACGCTACAATCCCTCACGCTCCCTAAGGTCGCAAAACTCTGGACTTTTAGTAGTACCTAGGATAGCAAAGTCCACTAAAGGAGGGAGAGCCTTTTCTCATTTGGCTCCCAAACTCTGGAATAGCCTTCCTGATAACGTTCGGGGTTCAGACACACTCTCTATGTTTAAATCTAGATTAAAGACTCATCTCTTTAGCCAAGCATTCACATAATGTATCTCATAACGTTGTACTTCAGTTACATCTGATCAAATGCACATTAATATTCTTCAGCTTGGGCTAAACACATCATTTTTGTTTGGTTGGAAGTTGGAACAGCAGCTACGCTAATTATTTCTCTATTTGTTTCTCTGTTTCTGCCACGGGATTTCCATCCCGTGGTAACTAGGATTTACACAAGATTCAGTCTGGATTCAGAAGAAGAGATGATGCCGACCCCTCAGAGGACCGCAGATGATGCCAGCCTTGAAACAACATTCAGCACTACATAATTTTCCTACAAGTTTGATCACAGCACATAATCATTGCAATTAGTGTTCATCATCTGTTTGATTACACAGTTACTGATTTTAACATTTATTTCATATGTACATCGACTTGACATACAGTATTCACCACTAAATATTAAAATTACTAAATATATTGTAGTAGCCTAAACTTTTGTACAGCGCTTTGCAAGGATTCGTATTGTGAAAAGCGCTATACAAATAAACTTGAATTGAATTGAATTGATGAGTCTGCCTACAGACAGGAGGTTAAAGAGCTGGCTGTCTGGTGCAGTCACAACAACCTGGATCTGAACACGCTCAAAACTGTAGAGATGATAGTGGACTTCAGTGGCTACAGTGGAAAGACATTCAAGTTCCTGGGATCTTTCATCTCCCAGGACCTGAAGTGGGACACTAACATCAACTCCATTGTAAAAAAGGCTCAACAAAGGTTGTACTTCCTTCACCAGCTGAAGAAGTTCAACCTACCACAGGAGTTGCTGAAACAGTTCTACTTAGCCATCATCAAGTCTGTTCTGTGCACATCAATAACTGACTAGCTCAGCTACAAACCCAGACAGAGAACGGTTCAGACTGCCTTCAAGAACTGTATACATCCAGAGTGAGGAAAAGAGCTCAGCTTGTTCAGGCACAAGAACAGTTTCTTCCTCCAGGCAATCCATCTTATGAACAGTTAAAATGTTCCTCCTATTGTGCAATAAAAATATGTGCAATAACCTTATATTTATTTGCTACCACCTCCACCCTAATATATCCCTGCATCTCTTTCTATTCTAACCTATTCCCCTCTATCATCTATAGCACAACTGTACATACCACATATTTTCAGTAAATTTCTCAATTTATATTTACATATGTGTATTTTTTATTCTCGTCAAACAAGCTAGGTAGCATTAAAAACTCTAAATTGCAGACTCCTGAAAAAGTATATCAGTTACTATCATTTATTTTGTCACGACTTAATGACTCAGCATCATCTGTAGTAAACAGAAAATATTCACTTCATCCGATTTTAACGTAAATGAAATTATTTGTCTCATACACGGTCTAATTGCTTGAAAGGTGCTTCCCCCCAAATTTAGAAGCATTATTTACACATTTATTTACACAACATTTGTAAATTTTGTCCAATCTGAACAGTATGATACAATGTAGAAAAAATGTAAAGGGATGATTAAAAGAGAGAAAATAATAATAATTTAAACGAATCATGATTTACTGACTAATCATTTACTGAGTGATCATTTGAAAAGTAAGTGAGTAATAACTATTTTTTTAATGTAAATAACTGACTTGACACTACAAACTAAATGATTGATTTCAGTCAACAAAATCAGCAGGACCCTCCTCTTCCACACACACACACACACACACAGAGATTTTACTGTATATATGGGATTTATTATACATTTACATTCAGACATGTTATTTCAATGACAGAACTTCAGCTGCATTATTAATGTCATGAAGAGAAACGAAGAGAGTCTATAACATCTTACTGTTACTGATTTATCATGTAGCTCAAAGCATTATGGGTAGAATCTATTTTGATTTATCAACACAGTTTCACTGTTGATCCCCTTGAAACCCTAAACCCAGGATAGAGCGGCTGAATGAATGTGGTCTGGACTGTGTGGATGAGGCTCATTGTGTCAGAGACGCTGTAGAAGGACAGAGTTCCTGCACTGTGATCCACATACACTCCTATTCTACTGCTGACAGAATCTACAGGGAGATCAGTCTTTATGTTATTGTGTATAAATGAGTAACTGGGGGGATTGCAGTGCAAACTCCAGGACTGATCATTATATCCAAACAAACATTCATTACGATGTCCCTTCCTGCTGATGCTCTTATATGACACTGATATACGTACACCATATTCACCTCCACTCCACTCCAGCTCCCAGTAACAGCGTCCACACACACTCTGTCTACACAACACCTGACGACACTCATCAAATCTGTCTGGATGATCAGGATACGACTGGACTGTGTCAGTGCCAGTAATCACTCTGTTGCTCTCAGACAGATGAAGGCGTTTAAACACTGTGTTCAGATTCAGAGTGAGTTGATGGGAATCTGATGGAGACAAAACACATCAGAATTAGGAATTAGGAATCTGTTTATGAACTCTTCATGTTCAGTGCATCATCAGTGACTTACATTGTAGGAAGTCGTTCCTGGTCCTGGGAACAATGTTGGTGGATGTGACTGTGGAAATCAACAGACATGAACAGTGTGATTCTCATGATCCTGCATCCATTCCTAAGACATTTCTAAGATGATGTTGTCCATGATATGAGATGATGATGGACTCAATTCTGAAAGCAGATGAATCTCCTGGACTTTACCTCTGTCTGAGATCTTCTTGAGCTCCTCTTTGCAGAAATCCTCTAGCTTGTCTCTCAGCTGACGGACAGATTCTTTTAGGCCACCAAAAGAGAACAGAGAACTGAATGGATCATAACTTATGTCTGGAGATTCAGGAGGTGCTGAGAGAGACTGGGAACTCTACAGAAAACAGAAATCAAAACTCATCAGCTCCACACTTCACTCAATAACCTGCGGGAACATCAGATTTGTGCGGCTCTTGTTGACTTGACTGATCTTTAGTAATTCACCTCAATCCAGCACTTTCACAGCATCAACTTCATTCATTCTTCTCTTATTCATTTTATCACATTAGAGATACAGATTCTAGTATTTGCCACTCTATGTGAACTTTCTAGAAAGTAGTTGGATGATAAAACATCTGCTAAGAAGATAAATGTCCATCTAACAGCTTAAGAACATAATAGAGTCTCAGTGTAGGGTTGAGTAGATTTGCTAAAAAAAAAAAAAATAATAATAATAATAAAAAAACAGCTCAAAGGCAATGATTAGATTGACCATTATTTATAACTTTAGAATGGTTAGAGACACTGAAACTTTAAAAACATGACACTGTATATTATCAATCAGTCTCATCGGGATTTCATACAAAAATGCAAGGTGCCACAAAAAATATAGTGTTTGATTTTGCACAAAATTGCGCAATTGCAGAATCACAAATTTCTGAAGTGACTAAACAATGCTTCAGTGTAACTGTGAGACATGTAAGAAATGAGCCATGCGTCGCATCGTATTGTTTTTTGGAGGTCAATTTTGGCTTATTCTTCTCAGCATGTCTTCTTCCAAAATAGAAAAGTAGCCGAAATTAACTTGAAGTTTTGTTTAAAGAGGTGATGTGTGCATTTATATTTTCACAGGGACGATTGTCATATCAATAGCCGAGGTGCTCATGGGCATGACCACATTACAAGCAATGACCGTAAAATTGTATCTTGCGATGGTTTAATACAGATTACTTAATCAAAGAATATTTCATTTTCATGTATTTGTTTTTGTTATGACTTACATTTAAAAGTAGATGCTTTCTCTAGATATATCTCTCATGTCTGTGTGTCAAGTATTCCCTGAGTTTTGATTCATTTTTGTGATGCATTTCTGAAAGAAGTTCAAGGAGACAGAGAAGACAGAAGGTGCACCCTGTTTGTTTCCTTTACTTTACGAAAGCACAGAGTTTTGTTGTAATTATGAGTGCATACAAAAAAGTAGACCCTTTATAGATTCAAGTTCCCATCAGCATTATCAGGACAAAATGCAAAACATAAAATACGCCGGCATGTTTGTTGACCCCAAAGGGGTTAATACCATTTTTGGGAACTATCCCTTTAATGTTTCATGTTCGATCAGGTTTTGTTTGGTTTCAATATGCTAAAGCAGTACTCAGTCACTCCAGGATTTCATGATTCTCTCATTGCCAAATTTATTGTAAAATAAAGAAAACACTGCATTTTGCAGCCACTCACATTTTTGCCTGAAATCCTTGTGGGACTAATTGCTAATATACAGGTAATATACAACACTTCATGTTTGGGATCTGGCTCAAGTCCACTATGGTCCTGTTCTTCTAGATCTCTGTTACCTGCAGGAACTGGATGTGATCCTGTGTGTGTGAAAGCAGCTCCAGCTCATCGTCTCTCCTCCTCAGATCATTGATCTCCTGCTCCAGTCGCTCCAGTCGTTCTTCAGCTCGACTCACTGCAGTCTTTTCCTGATCTCTGATCAGCCGTATCAGCTCAGAGCGGCTTCTCTCAATGGAGCGGATGAGCTCAGTAAAGATCCTCTCACTGTCCTCCACTGCTGTCTGTGCAGAGCGCTGTTAGGACACACAGTGATTCAGGCTTCAGTGGGACTGAAAGAGACAAGAGAGTCTGAACTGAGACTGAGACAAACTTCTCTTCTTCTCCAGACTCACCTTATGAGACTCCACAGTCTCTCTCAGCTGCTGAAGATCTTTCTCTCTCTGCTGGATTCTCTGCTGAAACATCTTCTGCAGGACAAACAGATGACAGTAAATATCACAGAAAACTACTGGGACTAAATCACCATGTGTACTTGAATTGAAAAGATTCAGGCCTGTTTCACACTACAAATTAAATTATTATAAGTGTAACTGACACCGATGTAGAGCTTCAAATTGAATGTGTTTCTGCATCACACAGAAAATAAACTACTGGATCACTACACTGAGTATTAACTTGATTGCTAGTTTGAAATACCTGTTTCTCTGTCCTCTGTGCTGCAGCTGATACAGTGTTGTGGTTTTTATGTTCATATTTTGTACACAGCTCACAAATGCATTGTTGGTCAGTAATACAGTACATTTCCAGATGTTTCTCATGTTTCTGGCAGATCATCTCCTGCAGTCGTCCAGTGGCATCGATCACTTTGTGTGGCTTACGTGAATGAAATTCCTCATGATGGTCAAAATGAGTTTGACAGTAAGATTCCTGACACACCAGACAGGACTTGATGGCTTTGTATTTTCTTCCAGTACAGACATCACACTGAACATCTCCAGCTCCAGCGTCACAGTCAGCAGGAAGTTTGGTTGTCTTTAGTGTCTCCACCAGTTCAGCCAGCATGGTGTTTGTAGCTAAAGTAGATCTTGGACTGAAGGTCTGTCTGCACTGAGGGCAGCTGTAGACTCTCATCTGATCCTCCTTATTCCAGAAGTCTGTAATACAGCTCTTACAGTAACTGTGTCCACACTGGATGCTCACTGGATCCTTCAGAAGATCTAGACACACTTGACACATTAACTCATCCTGAGAAAATTTGGCTTCTGCCATTTTACTGCATGAATACAGAGACACAAACACACAACAGCTCAACCACACTTTCACTTTCTCTTTGGTTGTGTGTTTCCGGTTTCCTGTTATGTGTTTGACTGACGTGTGTAAAACAAGTATGTCTGTGATTAAATGTCTACTATATGTCAGTCTGAGACAAACAAAAAATAGAGAGAAGCAGGACAACAGTCTTAAAAAGGCAGTAATACTGCTTCCTGATTGCTACAGGATTACTACAGGTCATGTGACTAGCCACCATCCACAGTTACGCAGTGCTGGGTAGATTGCTAACAACTTGTCGTCTGTTACTGATTTCAGATTATAATGAAAACTGTAGTTAGTAACACCAATTAGGTTACCCATTGTAGGTCTGTTACAACTGCGCTGTATACAAACACAGTAGGAGGAAGATAAAAGTTTCGGAAGTCTTTAATGCAAAATGGACCGGAACGACACCATAGGCTTTGAAGGCCACGAAGGAGCTGTAATGACTAGTCCCCGAGTTGAAATAGAGGTAGGAGGAAGGGCAAAGTCAGACAGGGTTGTAGGGGTGGAGAAACGGGGTCTAGCGGATGGCATAGGAAGGGCGAAGTCTGACAAAGTTAGAGCCGGTGGAGCTGTAAGCCAGATGGCCCCATGTGGAGCCAAAGGAGGAAGGAGCAACGGCGGAGGAGTCCGAGGTGGAGTGATCAGCAGCTGGTGGTGGAGCCAGGGGATGCACGCAGCCAGGAGGAGCTGGCTCACAGAAAGCCCAAGATAGATCCACGACACCTGAGGAACAGAGGGGCTGATGGGAGACAGCAAGGACTGGATAGCAAGAATAGCTGAGGGCTAGACCAAATTCTGAGGAAGTACCGAAGAACTAGCACAAAACAACATGGCTTGGGTAGACACACAGTTCATGATTTAGAGGAGGTAGGAGAGGGAAGTTGGACAGGACCAGCTGGACAGAGGAAAAGTCTGATTAAAGTGAGAGTAACTAGAGAGGTGCCACGTACCAAAGCCCAGGAGGTGATGATACTCAGAGTGGAGTGAGCCCTGAATCCTCGGGGGCAAGTTGAACCTTATATCTGGTACGCAAAGGAGCTGGTGATGGCAGCTGTTGGAGACTTGTGCTAACCTCCAAAGCAGACAAGAGCAGTTTAGAGCCTCTAAAGCACTGTGTTGGGTCCAGGTGAATGAGCAAGTCACAGACTGGTCCCAAAAGGGAGTGGTGGGATATAGTCTTCGTTCAAGTTTTCTTTTACTTTTGTAGTGGTGGTGACTTTTCCAAAACAAAATCTAATTCTGAAAACAACAAAAAAGCAGAACGATAAAGGGATCATTAGTCCATCATGGCGAAAAAACAAACAAACATGTGTGGTGCTTTTCTTTTCAATTGAGAGACGCCGCTGATCATCTGGGCACTGTTAATATATCCATATTAAATGCAGAACAATATACATGGACCTTAAACCATAGACATGAACTACAACTCACATTTTGCATTCATCTGGTTTGCATATGTGAATATGTTGATTATGTGTGTGTTTGTAAATATACAGTGCGTCTCACAGCTGCTGTTTCACTGAAGTAATCCAGGGAAGGATTTATGGTCTGCTTCAATCATCAGACGCTGATGTTCTGTTCTTTTCTGTTCTCTAATGGCCCAACCCAAAGCTTCTCACCTCCTCCTGCCCGGCTCAACAGTTTATAAAATGCTCTCCTGGACATCAACTCGTGACCACACGGCTTCAGCTGGAGAAATGGGAAGGACAGAACATTCAGTAAGTATTAGTTTAATTCTTTCCTTCAGTTCTGGACTGGATTCATAAAAACAAGCCTTCATTAGTGAACAAACTCATCAGTGCAGTCATCAGCATTGAGTCGTGCTGATTGATTTGTGTTCATTTGCATTGATAAGGCCATTAATGCACTTCACTCCTGATGCAGCAACATCTTTGATCTGTCAGGAAAAAGCTATTTCATCAGGCCTAGATGCAATCGATTTCGATTGATATAGGATTTCCAGTCTAGTGAATGGAGAGAAAGCAGGAATAAAATGCCCTGTGGTCATTTTCAACATTTATGTTCCTATGAAACAAATGAAGAGATCTAAAAGAGAAAAATATTATCGGAGTGTCTATTTACAATAAGTGCAAATAGCCCGCCTTGTTGGCACCACAGTGTGATTGAAATAGTCAACACTACAAAAGATGTCCATTAATCGGCTCCAGTGGTGCAGAGGATAAATCATGTTTTTCACTCTTTTCGACGCAATTGATCCGGGTTCGAATCCCCCGTCTGGCAAACTTTTTTCTCCCTTTTCAAGTCTCATTTCATATCAGAAAGGCATTTATTTGAAAAGTTGAAAATAAAGTATTGTTTAGGGTAGGTGTAGGGAGGGCTTATTGGCCCAATAAGGCAGTACCATTTAATAAATTGAATTCAAACTATAATTTACACTCAGTACATAATTACATCTATTTGCAATAAGTAGCCTATTATAAATATCAGAAAATCCTGCTATTTCAACATAGTGTAAATAGAATCTATAGCTACTTGTCCTTAGTGTAAATAGCATCTATTGTTATTTACACTTAGTGCAAATAGCCGCTGCCAAATGTTATTGCTCATAAGGTGTTTTAATTGTTTAGGACAAAACATTTTTGAAAAAATTCAGAAAACAATAAATATATATAATACATAAATTATATTAAAATGTAAAATACAAAAAAATTTTTATAAATAAGTATATGAACAAAAAATATATTATTCAATTTTAAATAAATTTTATTGACATCTTTTTATACATAATTAGTGATAAAAAAAAATAGTATTTTTTTTTTAGAAAAATTCCATTAAAAAGACATTTTGCTAAGTTTTTACTATGAATTGAAAACTTAAAAAGGGTAGGTGTAGGGAGGGCCTATTGGCCCAATAAGGCAGTACCATTTAATACATTTAATTAAAACTAATTTACACTCAGTACGTAATTACTGCAGATAATTGCATCTGTTTGCATCTATTAAGTAGCCTATTATAAATATAGAATCCTGCTATTGCAACATAGTGTAAATAGAACCCATTGTTATTTATTGCTCAGGACAAAACATTTTTTAATAAATTAAAAAAAAAAAAAAATTATATATATATATATATATATATATATACACACATACACATACACATACACATACATACACACAGAAATTATATTAAACTGTAAAACACAAAGAAATGTTTATAAATGTGACCCTGGACCACAAAACCAGTCTTAAGTCGCTGGGGTATATTTGTAGCAATAGCCAAAAATACATTGCATGGGTCAAAATTTTTGAATTTTCTTTTATGCCAAAAATCATTAAGAAATTAAGTAAAGTTCATGTTCCATGAAGATTTTTTTGTAAAATTCCTACTGTAAACATATCAAAATGTAATTTTTGATGTGTAATATGCATTGTTAAGAACCTAATTTGGACAACTTTAAAGGTGATTTTCTCAGTCTTTTTGATTTTTTTGCCTCCTCAGATTTCTGATTTCAAATAGATGTATCTCGGCCAAATATTGTCCTATCCTAACAAACCAAACATCAATAGAAAGCTTATTTATTGAGCTTTCATATGATGTATAAATCTCAGTTTTGTCAAATTTAACCTTATGACTGGTTTTGTGGTCCAGGGTCACAAATAAGTTAATCAACCAAAATTATATTATACTACTTTAAAATACATTTCATCTACATCTTTATATACATAATTAGTGATAAAAAATATTAGCATTTTTTATTAATTATATTAAAAAGACATTTTGGTAAAATTTTAGTTTTTACTATGAATTGAATGCTTCAAAAAAATCTATAAAAGAGCTATAAAATGAACATGAATAACATCTCAGAACATTTTAACGAGAAATATTTGAGTTTCTGATTCTGATATCTCTGAAGTTAGGGTTAGGGTTAGGTTTAAATGACCATGAGCACTATCTAGTGATGATAACTGACATAAACACCATTAAACAGAATGTTTGAGGAAAGTCATTACAGTGTCTTCACTAACAACTCACTAGTTGGCTGAAGAAACACCAAGATCTTCAGCAGAACTTTGTTCTCGATTACACTGGTTTGAATAAACAGCCTGCGGGCGTCTGAAACCACACATTTAAGACCGTTTAGTCCATTCTTTTGCTTTGGGTTGCTTTTCCTCTGAGGTTTCTAATGAAAACAGACGCTATCTGAGGAGAAGTTACCCTCCAGAGACGCATCCTAATGGATTTCATCGTACGACGGATCGCTGAAATCCTTATCGGCCTAATCAAAGTCAAGTTCATTAAGCGACGGTGCTCCATCAATTAGTGCGAGATTGCTAAACAGATAAACAAGGCAATTAAACTTTAATTATTTGATAGTGGCTTTGTGCAAACAAAGTGCAGATCGCGTTTCCTCTTCTGGCCTGTTCTCGGTGTCATGTGTGAAATAATATCATCCACTTACGTTTGAAATAAAACCCATTTAATCACTGCTGATGTTTAAATCTAATAGAATTCCACCAGCAGAGCTACTTATTGGCTTTGCACAGAAATAAAGAGATGATTTGTTGAATGCGTTTCTGTATGAATTCATTACAGCAATGCTTATTTAAAATATGAAGAACAGCAAACACCAGCGGAGCGGAAAGATAAAAAACAACAAACATGTCGGTTTGTAACGACATGAGGGCGAGTAAATGATGCACCATTTACATGTTCGGCTGAAATAACTGCAGGAAAATAATACGAGGGGAAGAAGAGACCTGTAGAGCTGTAAGATGTTCAAAGACGTAAGATGTTCAAAGACGGTTGCCTTGGCAACTAGGCAGATAGGATACTAAGGGTCAAGGGTCAAAGTCAAAGTTCAGTGCAAAAACCCTTCCAGCTGTGCAAGTGTGAAGTTTAAGACAAAGAAACTTCAGCAGCAGATTCACATACTCAATTACATCGGTGAAGATTTTGCTGCACATTTCTTTGAGGAAATGGAATTATTGTTTGGAAAAAAAATGTAAAGAATTTTTAAAGTTTCAAATAAATAAAGTGGAGGGACAAATGTACAAAAAGTAGTAAAATTATTACTTTTATGATTTTTTTTTTTTAAAGAAAAAGTTTTAAATAAAGAAATATTACATATTTATTTATAAAAAAATTAAAATCTAATTTTAAAAAATAGGAGAAAATTAAATATCGATGTAATAAATAAAATAAACAAAAGGTATAAAAATGAAAAACAAAAGGTATAAAATGAAGGACTTTTTTGGAGAAAATTGTAAAGAAATTTTAACAGGTTTTAAAAAATAAATAAAGTGGAGAGACAAATGTACAAAAAGTAAAATTACAACTATTATCAAATCTGATTACAAAAATATTTTTTTTTAAATACAAAAATGTATACTGAAATATAAATAAGATAAAATATATTATATCAAATTTCAACAAGTTTTAAATATAAATAAGTACATAAAAAATACAAAATACAATCTTACATATTTATAAATGTTTCAAGTGCATGCATCAGTTGTTCATCTTAATGCAGTGATTAACATAATTAAAAAAAATTAAATCTATTAATGAATTAAATCTATTACTATCTATATAATTAAAAAAAATAGGAGAAAATGAAATATCAATGTAATAAATAAAATAAACAAAAGATATAAAAATGAAAACAAGGTATTTTTTTGGAGAAAATTCAAAAGATAAAAGAAGTTTTAAATAAATAAATGAATAAAGTGAAGAGACAAGTGTATAAAAAGTAGTAACTATCTACTAGGTTTTTCACTCATTTAAAACACAATAAAATTTAATATGCTCCCTCTTTCTTTTATATATTTCAGAATAGGCATGTTGTTTGAATTTTGACATAAATATTGTGTTACACTGAATGACAATCTAACATTATTTCAACCAAATTTTGACATTTTATTCTTCAAAAACTTATTTGAAACCTTAAAAGTAGACACTTTACTTGCATTTAATGTGCTTTCTATGTACATAAAATCACTTTTGTAAATTTCTTTTGATCTTTAACCCCTAATAACTATTTCAAATAAGTGCCTCAGCTATTAATATTAACATCCCATTTTACTAACATAATCTAAAAAAAAGTAATATTCGACAACTCAAACGCCATGCAACACAAAGTGATTATGTCGGGAATGAACTGAAGATCTTAATGAAGGTGTCTGAAGCTCATCAGCCTCTTCCAATGACTTTAACCCTGGCTAATCGTCGTCTCCAATGAGCCGCTCAAAACATAAATTGGTCATTTTTTCCTCATCATCATTTCCGCTCCTCTCTCGCTGAACCTGAGAAGATACGGCGGAGCCGCCGAACAGAAGCGGCTAATTAATTTACCGGCCTGAAATGAGTCTCATGCATAATTAATGCAGCTTTGTTCAAATGAGCATCGCCATCATTAATGAAGGAGGACGGCGTTTCTGGAGAGGAATGATCTGGTGTTCTGCAGGTGAGCTTCTTTACTGAAAGGCACAGATTTATAAAGAACATATTTTATTGATCCTGACCTTTAAATCAGCAACTTCTCCCAGAACTTGAGTTATAGAGTCACACGCTTGACTTCTATGTACCTTATTCTGCTCAAGACACGCCCTCCATCTGATTCACATGTAAAGACAATCCACTGATCTACTATTTAAACTTTTTCTTCTGAGACTAAATTTTAAAGAGTTTTTAAGCTACAACCACTAAACTTGGTCCAAACCTTTAGACCGGTCTGACTCGGGCTGCTATATCTTCTCTAACTGATCCGGCTTATGGTTTTCGTAAAACAAGATTATGAAAAGCACCAAAAATCCCATAGACTTTCATTGAGGGGGTGAAAACTTTTGTCCAGTGAGTGTAAAGGTGTATTTAAACTGTTTATTGCTGCAGCAAAGCCCAACAAAAACACAAAACCAGCCTAAGCTGATCTCCCAGACTGGTTTTAAAGTGGTTTTGGCCAATGTTAAGCTAGTCAGACTAGTCTGAGTTTGTCAAGCTGGGAGAACTGTTAAAAGACCAGCCATACTTAAACCAGCTAAGACTAGATAACCAGCCTAGGCTGGTTTTAGCTGTTTTTAGCTGAATCAACTGGTTTTAGCTGGTTTAAATATGCTAATCATGCTAACATATTAATAACACGCTGTTCATGCTAGAAAACATGCTAATCATGCTAACATATTAATAACACGCTGTTCATGCTAGAAACATGCTAACAACATGCTAATCATGCTAACATATTAATAACACGCAAAAAACATGCTAACAACATGCTAAACATGCTAACATATTAATAACACGTTGTTCATGCTAGAAACATGCTAACATATTAATAACATGCTGTTCATGCAAGAAACATGCTAACAACATGCTAATCATGCTAACATATTAATAACATGCTAAAAACATGCTAAACATGCTAACATATTAATAACATGCTGTTCATGCTAGAAATATGCTAACAATATGCTAACATAACATGCTAATCATGCTAGCAACATGCTTATAATGCTAAAATGTTAACATGCTGTTCAAACTAGAAACATGTTAACAACATGCTAATCATGCTAACAACATGCTAATAACATGTTAATAATGCTAAAAACAGATTAGCAACATGGTAGTAACTAGCTAATTATGCTAGCAACATTCTTATGCTTAAATGTTAATAACATGCTGTTCATGCTAGAAACATGTTAATCATGCTAGCAAGATGATAATAACATGCTAATCATGCTAAAAACAGACTAGCAACATGCTAGTAACTAGCTATTTATGCTAAAATGTTAATAACATGCTGTTCATGCTAAAAACATGTTAACTTGCTAATCATGCTAACAGGATGCTAGTAACATGTTAATCATGCTAACAACATGCTAGTAACGTGTTAATCATACTAAAAACAGATTAGAAACGTTAGTAACTAACTAATAATGTTAGCAACATGCTAGTAACATGCTAATCATGCTAGTAAGATGATAATAAGATAATCATGCTAAAAAAAGACTAGCAACATGCTAGTAACTAGCTAATCATGCTAACAACATGCTTATGCTAACATGTTAATAACATGCTGTTCATACTAGTAACATGTCAACAACTTGCCAATCATGCTAGCAGCATGCTAATAACATGCTAATCATGCTAGCAACATGCCAACAACTTATTAATCATGCTAGCAAGACGTTATTAACATGCTAATCATGCTAGCAACATGCCAACAACTTGCTAATCATGCTAGCAAGACGTTAATAACATGTTAATCATGCTAAAAACAGACTAACTTTGTCAGTAGAGGTTATAATACAGTAAGATTTTTATTGGGTTTTTAAGAATTATGCTCCTCAAGGCTGCATTTATTCAATCAAAAATACAGAAAAAAATAGTAATATTGCAATATAGTATTACAGTTTAAAATAAAGGCGTTCTATATTAATATATTTTCAAAATATAATTTATTTCTGTGATGCTAAGCTGAATTTTTATTAGCCATTACTCCAGTCTTCAGAGTCACACGGTCCTTCAAATATCATTCTAATAATGATTTTATTTATGATTAATTTTATTATCAAATGTTGGAGACAGTGCTGCCTAAATATTTTTTAAAGCCAGTTAATCTTTTTTCAGGATTCTTTGATGAATAACATGTTAAAAAGAACAGCATTTATACAATCTTTTCTAACAATGTAAGTCTTTGCCATCAATTTAACACATCCTTGCTGAATAAAAGTAACGATTTCTTTAAAAAAAAAAAAAATACTGACCCAAAACTTTTAAATGGAAGTTTATATTGTTACAAAATGTTCTTCTAAACTTTGTATTTATTAAGAAGTCCTAAAATAAAAGTATCAATCTGTTTATTAGCATACTAGAATGATTTCTGAAGGATCATGTGACATTGAATACTGGAGTAATGATGCTGAAAATTCAGCTTTGATCACAGAAATAAATTCGATTTTTAATGTATATTAAAACAGAAGAACGTTATTTTACATCATAATAATATTCACAACATAAAATTTTTCTGTATTTTTGATTAAATGAACAGCCTCAATAAGCATTAGAAACTTATATAAAAAAATACATTATAACTATTACTATGTTTTACTAATATTTTGATTTATATTTTATTTTTGTGTCATTTTAAATTAAGTTTTAGTCATTTTGTTGGGTTGTTTTATAATTTTTGCATTTTGTATGTATGTATATAGTTTTTTACATGTTTATTTCAGTTTTTAGTTGTGAAGCAGATCCATGTTTCAACAACAGAAACTCTATTTAGGAGCTCAGCGGCTGCTAGAAACAACTAATTAAGTCCTGGAGTAGCTCCTGCTTTAACGGAGTAAATATAGAGCTGAACATGATTGCTTTTCTTGATTGAACATCAAGGTTTCTACAAAATGACCCGATAAAACATCTCCATCGAACAAACTGCTGAACATCTTATGGAAGATCTTTGGGACATTATATATTTGGATATAACAGCTGACGTTAGTTAACAATATTGGAAGCAATCTGACAAATAAAATGAGATAAAAGTAAAAATAAAAAAACTTATTAATTTAAAAAATAGTTACGTAACCAAGTAAGTATATAAAACTTATGTGTAAAATAATGCATTTAAGTATATAGGTGTAAAAATATAAATATATACTGTTTTTTAAAGATTACAGATAGATAAATAAATAAATAAAGGAAATCTGAAAAAATAAAAACACATCTCTGAATTAAAAAATGCATAAAAAATAGGAAATCTGAAAAATGTTAGAAATGTAAAAAATCAAATCTCTGAATTTAAAATTAAAATGTTATAAATGTTATGTTATAAATGTTATATGTAAATAAATAGCATAAAATTACAATAAAAGTGTATAGTTATATTTTATATAATTATATAAATATATATTAATCGACATTTAATTGCTATACTGTATATATATTTTTTATGTATTACAAGCTGATATAGCTTTAAATAAATAAAAATATCTTAATGTAAAAAAATAAAATTCAGAGAATTTTTGAAAATGAAATTAAATGTCAATGTTTTAAATAAATTGAGGGATAAAAGAAATTTATAAAATAGGTAATATTATATATTTTATTTAATGTACAAAAATAAATATATAAAGAATAAGTGCCTGTTGAAGTCAACAAGTAAATATATAATTAAAGTAAAAAAAAAAAAAAGAAAATCTGCAAAAATAAAAAAGAAATAAATACACATCTGAATTAAAAGAAAATACACAAAAATAGGAAATCTGCAAAATGCTAGAAATGTAAAAAAACAAATCTCTGAATTTAAAATTAAAATAAAGTTTTTAAATTTCCAAGTTTTAAAATTATATATATATATAAATCATGGAAGGGTCTACAATTTTCAGCATAGGTGCATTTCCACTGTGAGAGATAAAATCTTAAAATAAAAATCCGGAAATCACATTGTATGATTTTTTAACAATTTATTTGTCAATTACTGTGTCAAATAAGTATTCGATCTTGAGTCAAAAAAATTTAATATTTGGTACAGAAGCCTTTATTAACAATTACAGAGGTCAAACGGTTCCTGTAGTTCTTCAGCAGGTTTGAACACACTGCAGGAGGGATTTTGGCCCACTCCTCCATACAGACCTTCTCTAGATCTGTCAGGTTTCGGGGCTGTCACTGAGTAACACAGAGTTTCAGCTCCCTCCAAAGGTTTTCTATTGGATTTAGATCTGGAGACTGGCTAGGCCACTCCAGAACCTTGATATGATTCTTACGAAGCCACTCCTTGGTTTTCCTGGCTGTGTGCTTTGGGTCATTGTCATGTTGGAAGACCCAGCCACGACCCATCTTTAATGCTCTGACTGAGGAAAGGAGGTTTTTGCCCAATATGTCACAATACATGGCTCCGTTCATCCTCTCCTTAATACAGTGCAGTCGTCCTGTCCCCTGTGCAGAAAAACACCCCCAGAGCATGATGCTTCCAGCCCCATGCTTCACTGTAGGTATGGTATTATTGGGATGATACTCATCATTCTTCTTCCTCCGAACACGGCGAATGGAGTTAAGACCAAAAACTTCGGTCTCATCTGACCACAGGACTTTCTCCCATGACTCCTTTGGATCATCCAGATGGTCCCTGGCAAACTTCAGACGGGCCTGGACATGGGCTGACTTAAGCAGGGGAACCTTCCGTGCGATGCAAGATTTTAAACCGTGACGTCTTAGTGTATTACTGATAGTAGCCTTGGAAACTATGGTCCCAGCTCTCTTCACGGCATTGACCAGCTCTTCTCGTATAGTTCTGGGCTGATTCTTCACCATTCTTAGCATCATTGATACCCCACGAGGAGAGATCTTCCGAGGGGCCTCAGTCCGAGGGACATTGACAGTCATCATTAGCCTCTTCCATTTTCTGACAATTGCTCCAACAGTTGTTCTTTTTTCACCAAGCTGCTTGGCAATTGCCCTGTAGCCCTTTCCAGCTTTGTGAAGGTCTACAATTTTGTCTCTTGTGTCTTTTGACGGCTCTTTGGTTTTGCCCATGTTTGCCCAGTGAAAAAGCAAAATAACAGGTCTTTGAGGGTCAGAAATCTGGCTGATAAGCAAGTGATCAAATACTTATTTGACACAGTAATTCACAAATAAATTGTTTAAAAAAAAAAAATCATACAATGTGATTTCCGTATTTTTATTTCTAGATTCTGTCTCTCACAGTGGAAATGCAACTATGCTGAAAATTGTAGACCCTTCCATGATTTCTAAGTAAGAGAACTTGCAAAATCACAGGGTGATCAAATACTTATTGACCTCACAGTGTATATATATATATATATATATATATATATATAAATTAAATAGCAAATTTACGGTGACGCATTGCTGCCGCACACTTATTTTTTTTCCCACTCAGCTATGTCGTTATAACGACATCTTTTCTCGTAAAAACGACATCTTTTCTCGTAAAAACGACATCTTTTCTCGTAAAAACGACATAATTTTCTCGTTAAAACGACATCTTTTCTCGTAATAACGAGATCTTTTCTCGTAAAAACGACATAATTTTCTCGTTAAAACGACATCTTTTTCTCGTAATAACGACATATTATGTCATACGATCTGATATGATTAATAATAACAATCATTGATTATGTTATGAGATGTTATGTTATAAGCGTTTGTCCGCGCTGCCTTTACCACAGTCCTGACATAAAGGAGGATGCACGCTGCTGGAGTTAGAATACACTAGCAGCTATATATAGAAATAAACTGTTTTAATAATTTTAATGTAATGGTTTCAGTTGTAGCGGCATGTTTATTAGGATTAATCTCCAATCTGCCCTCAGACCCAGAGGATTTAAGATGATCAGATCAAAACTGTTATTTCTGAATAATCAACTCTGAGCTTGGAATATTATTTGGATGAAAGTTTGATTTCACAGAAAATTGAAATAGGGCCTACGATTATAAAGAAATAAAATAGAAATGACAAACGGTTTGATTGTATTATGATAATAATAATTTCGTTCTGTTTCAAAAATGGACAAAATGAATGAAAAAAAAAATTAAGTTTAAAAATAACTACCTTTTAGTATTTTTGTCCGTGGGTAAAAAGAGAGCTATGCTTTAATTATAAGTGGGCGGCAATGAAAAGCCATTTTTCAACTCATGCAGAATAAATACAAATACAAAAATACAAACAAATCTAGCTTAATTTCGTTTTTCTGTTTCTCAAACAAAACGAAATAATAATAATAATAATAATAATAATAATAATAATAATTATTATAATATTAATAATAATAATCTATTATTATATTAATAATAGATTAATATAATAATCTATTATTATAATAACCTATTATTATTATTACTATAATTATTATTAGGCCTATTATTATATTTTTCTTATTATGAATTCTATTTATTTATTTCTGCTCGTATTTCGATTTGCTGTTAAATCAATCAAAAATGTGATTATTCAGAATTAATAGTTTTGATTATCTTAAATAAGATTTTATAATAAAAAAATAATACGCCTAATAATAATAAGCACAATAACAATTTGAGTTATTTGAGTTATTAATATTAATAATAATATTATAATAATAAGCATAATAACAATTTGAGTAGGCTACAATTTGAGTAGCCTATTATTATTATTATTATTATTTCATTTTGTTTGAGAAACGGAAAAACGAAAAGCTTGATTCTTCGTATTTTTGTTCATGGGTAAAACACATGAGCTTATTGCTTGAATATTAATTTAACATGCCTGGGCTGTCTTGATACTTAGTATGATTATATACACAGTATACATTATTTATTATATATTATTAAATTTTATCTTTAGCTGAATCAAGCCACGAATCCGGTTTTTCATCTGGATTATACTGTGGAAATATGCTGCGCTGGCTCTGAGTGTAAGCACAATGGTTACAGATAATGAACTCACACGGGAAAGACTGTACATTACTACCTACCTCTTGTTGGATTTATACGAATTAAATAAACACAATTTTGTTTTCGATTCTTTTATTGAAGTAGACCTTTCAAGCTGCATAGAGAGACATAAATTGCGAGAGCGCACCCTGTATTTTTACAAAGGCAATTTGTAACGTTTTGTTGTTATTGTGGAAGTACATAAAATAAAGCAGACATTTATATTTCTTTGCTCTGTAATCACAATGTAAGGGATCGCGCTGGTACCGCCGACCCGAGAAGTGCAGTGCGCTTTATATATGAGACTTGCAAAGAAACGTTATTGTGACTAATTTGCAGAGCGGTACATCAGACGAACATTATTCTGCATGATGGGACAGACCGTAAAGACAGGCTGAGTCGAAAAGTGGCTTTTCCGGGCTGCTCACGCACAAATATTAAAGCATAAGCACTCTTTTCATGAACAAAAATCTGAATGGCTTTATTTATTTATTTTCATTTTTTAAACAGAACGAAATCATCATAATCATAACACGATCAAACCGTGTGTCATTTTTTAAATTTATTTTCTGATACTATTTAAATTTTTTGTAAAATCAAACTTTCATCCAAATAATATTCCAAGCTCAGAGTCAGAAATAACACTTTTGATCTGATCATCTTAAATCCTCTGGGTCTAAGGGCAAATTAGTATGGAGATTAATCCTAATAAACAGCTGCTACAATTGAAACCATTACATTAAAATGATTAAAACAGTGTATTTCTATATAACTCCAGCAGCGTGCATCCTCCTTTAGGTCAGGACTGTGGCGAAGGCAGCGCGGACAAACGCTTAGCTCCCTCACATAACATAATCATATCATCTATAACAGGAACATCAGATCGTTTTTATGACATATTATGTCGTTATTACGAGAAAAAGATGTCGTTTTAACGAGAAAAGATGTCGTTTTAACGAGAAAATTATGTCGTTTTTACGAGAAAAGATGTCGTTTTAACGAGAAAATTATGTCGTTTTTACGAGAAAAGATGTCGTTTTTACGAGAAAAGATCTCGTTATAACGACATAGCTGAGTGGGAAAAAAAATAAGTGTGCGGCAGCAATGCGTCACCGTACATATGAAACAGGCTTTACTAGCTTATTCGTTTCCACAAAAATGCAGCACAAATAAGCAAGCATTTTAACGTTTTCAATACACTAATCTACTATTACTGTTCAGTCGCTGGAGTGTTTTTATTTTTTAAATGCCTTTAAAATATGTCGTTTTGTGAACACGGACGAAGAAACGCCAGCCCTGAAGCTCATCCGTAAACCATATAAAGCAGCTCATATGCGCTTAATATAGCTCTTTAAAATGATATTATGTTTACATTGCGTACAGTCGCTGGAGTGTTTTTATTTAAATGCTTTTAAAAGAGGCTCGGTGATGTAGTTCGCAGACCGAGAGCTCGGAGCCTTGACTCTCATGTCAGTACAACAGAAAACACTGGCTGAAGGCAGCCCTCTCCGCTTTAAATAAAACTACTCGCAAGCACCTGAATTTAGCTCTTGGTGTGTTCTAAGGGGTTGACGGAATGAAATCGCTGGAGCATTTAAATTTTAAAAGGCCGTATTTATTTTCATTTTCCGCTCCACCCCTTCAGTGGAGTGGAATGGGGCGTTATTTTTCGTACGTGACCTGTGGTTAGAGGCATTGTTTCTTGTTAGCAAGACATATGGCTTAATAAATTATGTTCTTGGGCATAATTTGCAAGCTAACATGCAGTAGAAGCTATAACCTACGTTTAACCTAAATATAAATGATTTTATTCAGTATTTTTGTGCGTCCTCTATAAAGCACCATTTATGAGTAGTGCGCATGCGCACAAATGCCTAAGGGGACTTTCGGAGTATGACGTAAGAGGGCACCTGTGCTAAATCAAACATAAAATACAGCGAAATGACAGGGAACAAAAAAATATGAAATGAGTGATTAGGTGCTATGTTCAATACAGTTGCAATTTTTTGAGAACTCTAATCCGTTAAATAGCATAAGTTATTAGTTGGTGAGGTCTTTAACAACAGCCGTACTTTGTTGAACTAACGTGGTTCAAACGATGAGACCATATGAAACAGGCTTTACTAGCTTATTCGTTTCCACAAAAATGCAGCACAAATAAGCAAGCATTTTAACGTTTTCAATACACTAATCTACTATTACTGTTCAGTCGCTGGAGTGTTTTTATTTTTTAAATGCCTTTAAAATATGTCGTTTTGTGAACACGGACGAAGAAACGCCAGCCCTGAAGCTCATCCGTAAACCATATAAAGCAGCTCATATGCGCTTAATATAGCTCTTTAAAATGATATTATGTTTACATTGCGTACAGTCGCTGGAGTGTTTTTATTTAAATGCTTTTAAAAGAGGCTCGGTGATGTAGTTCGCAGACCGAGAGCTCGGAGCCTTGACTCTCATGTCAGTACAACAGAAAACACTGGCTGAAGGCAGCCCTCTCCGCTTTAAATAAAACTACTCGCAAGCACCTGAATTTAGCTCTTGGTGTGTTCTAAGGGGTTGACGGAATGAAATCGCTGGAGCATTTAAATTTTAAAAGGCCGTATTTATTTTCATTTTCCGCTCCACCCCTTCAGTGGAGTGGAATGGGGCGTTATTTTTCGTACGTGACCTGTGGTTAGAGGCATTGTTTCTTGTTAGCAAGACATATGGCTTAATAAATTATGTTCTTGGGCATAATTTGCAAGCTAACATGCAGTAGAAGCTATAACCTACGTTTAACCTAAATATAAATGATTTTATTCAGTATTTTTGTGCGTCCTCTATAAAGCACCATTTATGAGTAGTGCGCATGCGCACAAATGCCTAAGGGGACTTTCGGAGTATGACGTAAGAGGGCACCTGTGCTAAATCAAACATAAAATACAGCGAAATGGCAGGGAACAAAAAAATATGAAATGAGTGATTAGGTGCTATGTTCAATACAGTTGCATTTTTTGAGAACTCTAATCCGTTAAATAGCATAAGTTATTAGTTGGTGAGGTCTTTAACAACAGCCGTACTTTGTTGAACTAACGTGGTTCAAACGATGAGACCATATGAAACAGGCTTTACTAGCTTATTCGTTTCCACAAAAATGCAGCACAAATAGGCAAGCATTTTAACGTTTTCAATACACTAATCTACTATTACTGTTCAGTCGCTGGAGTGTTTTTATTTTTTAAATGCCTTTAAAATATGTCGTTTTGTGAACACGGACGAAGAAACGCCAGCCCTGAAGCTCATCCGTAAACCATATAAAGCAGCTCATATGCGCTTAATATAGCTCTTTAAAATGATATTATGTTTACATTGCGTACAGTCGCTGGAGTGTTTTTATTTAAATGCTTTTAAAAGAGGCTCGGTGATGTAGTTCGCAGACCGAGAGCTCGGAGCCTTGACTCTCATGTCAGTACAACAGAAAACACTGGCTGAAGGCAGCCCTCTCCGCTTTAAATAAAACTACTCGCAAGCACCTGAATTTAGCTCTTGGTGTGTTCTAAGGGGTTGACGGAATGAAATCGCTGGAGCATTTAAATTTTAAAAGGCCGTATTTATTTTCATTTTCCGCTCCACCCCTTCAGTGGAGTGGAATGGGGCGTTATTTTTCGTACGTGACCTGTGGTTAGAGGCATTGTTTCTTGTTAGCAAGACATATGGCTTAATAAATTATGTTCTTGGGCATAATTTGCAAGCTAACATGCAGTAGAAGCTATAACCTACGTTTAACCTAAATATAAATGATTTTATTCAGTATTTTTGTGCGTCCTCTATAAAGCACCATTTATGAGTAGTGCGCATGCGCACAAATGCCTAAGGGGACTTTCGGAGTATGACGTAAGAGGGCACCTGTGCTAAATCAAACATAAAATACAGCGAAATGGCAGGGAACAAAAAAATATGAAATGAGTGATTAGGTGCTATGTTCAATACAGTTGCATTTTTTGAGAACTCTAATCCGTTAAATAGCATAAGTTATTAGTTGGTGAGGTCTTTAACAACAGCCGTACTTTGTTGAACTAACGTGGTTCAAACGATGAGACCATATGAAACAGGCTTTACTAGCTTATTCGTTTCCACAAAAATGCAGCACAAATAGGCAAGCATTTTAACGTTTTCAATACACTAATCTACTATTACTGTTCAGTCGCTGGAGTGTTTTTATTTTTTAAATGCCTTTAAAATATGTCGTTTTGTGAACACGGACGAAGAAACGCCAGCCCTGAAGCTCATCCGTAAACCATATAAAGCAGCTCATATGCGCTTAATATAGCTCTTTAAAATGATATTATGTTTACATTGCGTACAGTCGCTGGAGTGTTTTTATTTAAATGCTTTTAAAAGAGGCTCGGTGATGTAGTTCGCAGACCGAGAGCTCGGAGCCTTGACTCTCATGTCAGTACAACAGAAAACACTGGCTGAAGGCAGCCCTCTCCGCTTTAAATAAAACTACTCGCAAGCACCTGAATTTAGCTCTTGGTGTGTTCTAAGGGGTTGACGGAATGAAATCGCTGGAGCATTTAAATTTTAAAAGGCCGTATTTATTTTCATTTTCCGCTCCACCCCTTCAGTGGAGTGGAATGGGGCGTTATTTTTCGTACGTGACCTGTGGTTAGAGGCATTGTTTCTTGTTAGCAAGACATATGGCTTAATAAATTATGTTCTTGGGCATAATTTGCAAGCTAACATGCAGTAGAAGCTATAACCTACGTTTAACCTAAATATAAATGATTTTATTCAGTATTTTTGTGCGTCCTCTATAAAGCACCATTTATGAGTAGTGCGCATGCGCACAAATGCCTAAGGGGACTTTCGGAGTATGACGTAAGAGGGCACCTGTGCTAAATCAAACATAAAATACAGCGAAATGGCAGGGAACAAAAAAATATGAAATGAGTGATTAGGTGCTATGTTCAATACAGTTGCATTTTTTGAGAACTCTAATCCGTTAAATAGCATAAGTTATTAGTTGGTGAGGTCTTTAACAACAGCCGTACTTTGTTGAACTAACGTGGTTCAAACGATGAGACCATATGAAACAGGCTTTACTAGCTTATTCGTTTCCACAAAAATGCAGCACAAATAGGCAAGCATTTTAACGTTTTCAATACACTAATCTACTATTACTGTTCAGTCGCTGGAGTGTTTTTATTTTTTAAATGCCTTTAAAATATGTCGTTTTGTGAACACGGACGAAGAAACGCCAGCCCTGAAGCTCATCCGTAAACCATATAAAGCAGCTCATATGCGCTTAATATAGCTCTTTAAAATGATATTATGTTTACATTGCGTACAGTCGCTGGAGTGTTTTTATTTAAATGCTTTTAAAAGAGGCTCGGTGATGTAGTTCGCAGACCGAGAGCTCGGAGCCTTGACTCTCATGTCAGTACAACAGAAAACACTGGCTGAAGGCAGCCCTCTCCGCTTTAAATAAAACTACTCGCAAGCACCTGAATTTAGCTCTTGGTGTGTTCTAAGGGGTTGACGGAATGAAATCGCTGGAGCATTTAAATTTTAAAAGGCCGTATTTATTTTCATTTTCCGCTCCACCCCTTCAGTGGAGTGGAATGGGGCGTTATTTTTCGTACGTGACCTGTGGTTAGAGGCATTGTTTCTTGTTAGCAAGACATATGGCTTAATAAATTATGTTCTTGGGCATAATTTGCAAGCTAACATGCAGTAGAAGCTATAACCTACGTTTAACCTAAATATAAATGATTTTATTCAGTATTTTTGTGCGTCCTCTATAAAGCACCATTTATGAGTAGTGCGCATGCGCACAAATGCCTAAGGGGACTTTCGGAGTATGACGTAAGAGGGCACCTGTGCTAAATCAAACATAAAATACAGCGAAATGGCAGGGAACAAAAAAATATGAAATGAGTGATTAGGTGCTATGTTCAATACAGTTGCATTTTTTGAGAACTCTAATCCGTTAAATAGCATAAGTTATTAGTTGGTGAGGTCTTTAACAACAGCCGTACTTTGTTGAACTAACGTGGTTCAAACGATGAGACCATATGAAACAGGCTTTACTAGCTTATTCGTTTCCACAAAAATGCAGCACAAATAGGCAAGCATTTTAACGTTTTCAATACACTAATCTACTATTACTGTTCAGTCGCTGGAGTGTTTTTATTTTTTAAATGCCTTTAAAATATGTCGTTTTGTGAACACGGACGAAGAAACGCCAGCCCTGAAGCTCATCCGTAAACCATATAAAGCAGCTCATATGCGCTTAATATAGCTCTTTAAAATGATATTATGTTTACATTGCGTACAGTCGCTGGAGTGTTTTTATTTAAATGCTTTTAAAAGAGGCTCGGTGATGTAGTTCGCAGACCGAGAGCTCGGAGCCTTGACTCTCATGTCAGTACAACAGAAAACACTGGCTGAAGGCAGCCCTCTCCGCTTTAAATAAAACTACTCGCAAGCACCTGAATTTAGCTCTTGGTGTGTTCTAAGGGGTTGACGGAATGAAATCGCTGGAGCATTTAAATTTTAAAAGGCCGTATTTATTTTCATTTTCCGCTCCACCCCTTCAGTGGAGTGGAATGGGGCGTTATTTTTCGTACGTGACCTGTGGTTAGAGGCATTGTTTCTTGTTAGCAAGACATATGGCTTAATAAATTATGTTCTTGGGCATAATTTGCAAGCTAACATGCAGTAGAAGCTATAACCTACGTTTAACCTAAATATAAATGATTTTATTCAGTATTTTTGTGCGTCCTCTATAAAGCACCATTTATGAGTAGTGCGCATGCGCACAAATGCCTAAGGGGACTTTCGGAGTATGACGTAAGAGGGCACCTGTGCTAAATCAAACATAAAATACAGCGAAATGACAGGGAACAAAAAAATATGAAATGAGTGATTAGGTGCTATGTTCAATACAGTTGCATTTTTTGAGAACTCTAATCCGTTAAATAGCATAAGTTATTAGTTGGTGAGGTCTTTAACAACAGCCGTACTTTGTTGAACTAACGTGGTTCAAACGATGAGACCATATGAAACAGGCTTTACTAGCTTATTCGTTTCCACAAAAATGCAGCACAAATAGGCAAGCATTTTAACGTTTTCAATACACTAATCTACTATTACTGTTCAGTCGCTGGAGTGTTTTTATTTTTTAAATGCCTTTAAAATATGTCGTTTTGTGAACACGGACGAAGAAACGCCAGCCCTGAAGCTCATCCGTAAACCATATAAAGCAGCTCATATGCGCTTAATATAGCTCTTTAAAATGATATTATGTTTACATTGCGTACAGTCGCTGGAGTGTTTTTATTTAAATGCTTTTAAAAGAGGCTCGGTGATGTAGTTCGCAGACCGAGAGCTCGGAGCCTTGACTCTCATGTCAGTACAACAGAAAACACTGGCTGAAGGCAGCCCTCTCCGCTTTAAATAAAACTACTCGCAAGCACCTGAATTTAGCTCTTGGTGTGTTCTAAGGGGTTGACGGAATGAAATCGCTGGAGCATTTAAATTTTAAAAGGCCGTATTTATTTTCATTTTCCGCTCCACCCCTTCAGTGGAGTGGAATGGGGCGTTATTTTTCGTACGTGACCTGTGGTTAGAGGCATTGTTTCTTGTTAGCAAGACATATGGCTTAATAAATTATGTTCTTGGGCATAATTTGCAAGCTAACATGCAGTAGAAGCTATAACCTACGTTTAACCTAAATATAAATGATTTTATTCAGTATTTTTGTGCGTCCTCTATAAAGCACCATTTATGAGTAGTGCGCATGCGCACAAATGCCTAAGGGGACTTTCGGAGTATGACGTAAGAGGGCACCTGTGCTAAATCAAACATAAAATACAGCGAAATGGCAGGGAACAAAAAAATATGAAATGAGTGATTAGGTGCTATGTTCAATACAGTTGCATTTTTTGAGAACTCTAATCCGTTAAATAGCATAAGTTATTAGTTGGTGAGGTCTTTAACAACAGCCGTACTTTGTTGAACTAACGTGGTTCAAACGATGAGACCATATGAAACAGGCTTTACTAGCTTATTCGTTTCCACAAAAATGCAGCACAAATAGGCAAGCATTTTAACGTTTTCAATACACTAATCTACTATTACTGTTCAGTCGCTGGAGTGTTTTTATTTTTTAAATGCCTTTAAAATATGTCGTTTTGTGAACACGGACGAAGAAACGCCAGCCCTGAAGCTCATCCGTAAACCATATAAAGCAGCTCATATGCGCTTAATATAGCTCTTTAAAATGATATTATGTTTACATTGCGTACAGTCGCTGGAGTGTTTTTATTTAAATGCTTTTAAAAGAGGCTCGGTGATGTAGTTCGCAGACCGAGAGCTCGGAGCCTTGACTCTCATGTCAGTACAACAGAAAACACTGGCTGAAGGCAGCCCTCTCCGCTTTAAATAAAACTACTCGCAAGCACCTGAATTTAGCTCTTGGTGTGTTCTAAGGGGTTGACGGAATGAAATCGCTGGAGCATTTAAATTTTAAAAGGCCGTATTTATTTTCATTTTCCGCTCCACCCCTTCAGTGGAGTGGAATGGGGCGTTATTTTTCGTACGTGACCTGTGGTTAGAGGCATTGTTTCTTGTTAGCAAGACATATGGCTTAATAAATTATGTTCTTGGGCATAATTTGCAAGCTAACATGCAGTAGAAGCTATAACCTACGTTTAACCTAAATATAAATGATTTTATTCAGTATTTTTGTGCGTCCTCTATAAAGCACCATTTATGAGTAGTGCGCATGCGCACAAATGCCTAAGGGGACTTTCGGAGTATGACGTAAGAGGGCACCTGTGCTAAATCAAACATAAAATACAGCGAAATGGCAGGGAACAAAAAAATATGAAATGAGTGATTAGGTGCTATGTTCAATACAGTTGCATTTTTTGAGAACTCTAATCCGTTAAATAGCATAAGTTATTAGTTGGTGAGGTCTTTAACAACAGCCGTACTTTGTTGAACTAACGTGGTTCAAACGATGAGACCATATGAAACAGGCTTTACTAGCTTATTCGTTTCCACAAAAATGCAGCACAAATAGGCAAGCATTTTAACGTTTTCAATACACTAATCTACTATTACTGTTCAGTCGCTGGAGTGTTTTTATTTTTTAAATGCCTTTAAAATATGTCGTTTTGTGAACACGGACGAAGAAACGCCAGCCCTGAAGCTCATCCGTAAACCATATAAAGCAGCTCATATGCGCTTAATATAGCTCTTTAAAATGATATTATGTTTACATTGCGTACAGTCGCTGGAGTGTTTTTATTTAAATGCTTTTAAAAGAGGCTCGGTGATGTAGTTCGCAGACCGAGAGCTCGGAGCCTTGACTCTCATGTCAGTACAACAGAAAACACTGGCTGAAGGCAGCCCTCTCCGCTTTAAATAAAACTACTCGCAAGCACCTGAATTTAGCTCTTGGTGTGTTCTAAGGGGTTGACGGAATGAAATCGCTGGAGCATTTAAATTTTAAAAGGCCGTATTTATTTTCATTTTCCGCTCCACCCCTTCAGTGGAGTGGAATGGGGCGTTATTTTTCGTACGTGACCTGTGGTTAGAGGCATTGTTTCTTGTTAGCAAGACATATGGCTTAATAAATTATGTTCTTGGGCATAATTTGCAAGCTAACATGCAGTAGAAGCTATAACCTACGTTTAACCTAAATATAAATGATTTTATTCAGTATTTTTGTGCGTCCTCTATAAAGCACCATTTATGAGTAGTGCGCATGCGCACAAATGCCTAAGGGGACTTTCGGAGTATGACGTAAGAGGGCACCTGTGCTAAATCAAACATAAAATACAGCGAAATGGCAGGGAACAAAAAAATATGAAATGAGTGATTAGGTGCTATGTTCAATACAGTTGCATTTTTTGAGAACTCTAATCCGTTAAATAGCATAAGTTATTAGTTGGTGAGGTCTTTAACAACAGCCGTACTTTGTTGAACTAACGTGGTTCAAACGATGAGACCATATGAAACAGGCTTTACTAGCTTATTCGTTTCCACAAAAATGCAGCACAAATAGGCAAGCATTTTAACGTTTTCAATACACTAATCTACTATTACTGTTCAGTCGCTGGAGTGTTTTTATTTTTTAAATGCCTTTAAAATATGTCGTTTTGTGAACACGGACGAAGAAACGCCAGCCCTGAAGCTCATCCGTAAACCATATAAAGCAGCTCATATGCGCTTAATATAGCTCTTTAAAATGATATTATGTTTACATTGCGTACAGTCGCTGGAGTGTTTTTATTTAAATGCTTTTAAAAGAGGCTCGGTGATGTAGTTCGCAGACCGAGAGCTCGGAGCCTTGACTCTCATGTCAGTACAACAGAAAACACTGGCTGAAGGCAGCCCTCTCCGCTTTAAATAAAACTACTCGCAAGCACCTGAATTTAGCTCTTGGTGTGTTCTAAGGGGTTGACGGAATGAAATCGCTGGAGCATTTAAATTTTAAAAGGCCGTATTTATTTTCATTTTCCGCTCCACCCCTTCAGTGGAGTGGAATGGGGCGTTATTTTTCGTACGTGACCTGTGGTTAGAGGCATTGTTTCTTGTTAGCAAGACATATGGCTTAATAAATTATGTTCTTGGGCATAATTTGCAAGCTAACATGCAGTAGAAGCTATAACCTACGTTTAACCTAAATATAAATGATTTTATTCAGTATTTTTGTGCGTCCTCTATAAAGCACCATTTATGAGTAGTGCGCATGCGCACAAATGCCTAAGGGGACTTTCGGAGTATGACGTAAGAGGGCACCTGTGCTAAATCAAACATAAAATACAGCGAAATGGCAGGGAACAAAAAAATATGAAATGAGTGATTAGGTGCTATGTTCAATACAGTTGCATTTTTTGAGAACTCTAATCCGTTAAATAGCATAAGTTATTAGTTGGTGAGGTCTTTAACAACAGCCGTACTTTGTTGAACTAACGTGGTTCAAACGATGAGACCATATGAAACAGGCTTTACTAGCTTATTCGTTTCCACAAAAATGCAGCACAAATAGGCAAGCATTTTAACGTTTTCAATACACTAATCTACTATTACTGTTCAGTCGCTGGAGTGTTTTTATTTTTTAAATGCCTTTAAAATATGTCGTTTTGTGAACACGGACGAAGAAACGCCAGCCCTGAAGCTCATCCGTAAACCATATAAAGCAGCTCATATGCGCTTAATATAGCTCTTTAAAATGATATTATGTTTACATTGCGTACAGTCGCTGGAGTGTTTTTATTTAAATGCTTTTAAAAGAGGCTCGGTGATGTAGTTCGCAGACCGAGAGCTCGGAGCCTTGACTCTCATGTCAGTACAACAGAAAACACTGGCTGAAGGCAGCCCTCTCCGCTTTAAATAAAACTACTCGCAAGCACCTGAATTTAGCTCTTGGTGTGTTCTAAGGGGTTGACGGAATGAAATCGCTGGAGCATTTAAATTTTAAAAGGCCGTATTTATTTTCATTTTCCGCTCCACCCCTTCAGTGGAGTGGAATGGGGCGTTATTTTTCGTACGTGACCTGTGGTTAGAGGCATTGTTTCTTGTTAGCAAGACATATGGCTTAATAAATTATGTTCTTGGGCATAATTTGCAAGCTAACATGCAGTAGAAGCTATAACCTACGTTTAACCTAAATATAAATGATTTTATTCAGTATTTTTGTGCGTCCTCTATAAAGCACCATTTATGAGTAGTGCGCATGCGCACAAATGCCTAAGGGGACTTTCGGAGTATGACGTAAGAGGGCACCTGTGCTAAATCAAACATAAAATACAGCGAAATGGCAGGGAACAAAAAAATATGAAATGAGTGATTAGGTGCTATGTTCAATACAGTTGCATTTTTTGAGAACTCTAATCCGTTAAATAGCATAAGTTATTAGTTGGTGAGGTCTTTAACAACAGCCGTACTTTGTTGAACTAACGTGGTTCAAACGATGAGACCATATGAAACAGGCTTTACTAGCTTATTCGTTTCCACAAAAATGCAGCACAAATAGGCAAGCATTTTAACGTTTTCAATACACTAATCTACTATTACTGTTCAGTCGCTGGAGTGTTTTTATTTTTTAAATGCCTTTAAAATATGTCGTTTTGTGAACACGGACGAAGAAACGCCAGCCCTGAAGCTCATCCGTAAACCATATAAAGCAGCTCATATGCGCTTAATATAGCTCTTTAAAATGATATTATGTTTACATTGCGTACAGTCGCTGGAGTGTTTTTATTTAAATGCTTTTAAAAGAGGCTCGGTGATGTAGTTCGCAGACCGAGAGCTCGGAGCCTTGACTCTCATGTCAGTACAACAGAAAACACTGGCTGAAGGCAGCCCTCTCCGCTTTAAATAAAACTACTCGCAAGCACCTGAATTTAGCTCTTGGTGTGTTCTAAGGGGTTGACGGAATGAAATCGCTGGAGCATTTAAATTTTAAAAGGCCGTATTTATTTTCATTTTCCGCTCCACCCCTTCAGTGGAGTGGAATGGGGCGTTATTTTTCGTACGTGACCTGTGGTTAGAGGCATTGTTTCTTGTTAGCAAGACATATGGCTTAATAAATTATGTTCTTGGGCATAATTTGCAAGCTAACATGCAGTAGAAGCTATAACCTACGTTTAACCTAAATATAAATGATTTTATTCAGTATTTTTGTGCGTCCTCTATAAAGCACCATTTATGAGTAGTGCGCATGCGCACAAATGCCTAAGGGGACTTTCGGAGTATGACGTAAGAGGGCACCTGTGCTAAATCAAACATAAAATACAGCGAAATGGCAGGGAACAAAAAAATATGAAATGAGTGATTAGGTGCTATGTTCAATACAGTTGCATTTTTTGAGAACTCTAATCCGTTAAATAGCATAAGTTATTAGTTGGTGAGGTCTTTAACAACAGCCGTACTTTGTTGAACTAACGTGGTTCAAACGATGAGACCATATGAAACAGGCTTTACTAGCTTATTCGTTTCCACAAAAATGCAGCACAAATAGGCAAGCATTTTAACGTTTTCAATACACTAATCTACTATTACTGTTCAGTCGCTGGAGTGTTTTTATTTTTTAAATGCCTTTAAAATATGTCGTTTTGTGAACACGGACGAAGAAACGCCAGCCCTGAAGCTCATCCGTAAACCATATAAAGCAGCTCATATGCGCTTAATATAGCTCTTTAAAATGATATTATGTTTACATTGCGTACAGTCGCTGGAGTGTTTTTATTTAAATGCTTTTAAAAGAGGCTCGGTGATGTAGTTCGCAGACCGAGAGCTCGGAGCCTTGACTCTCATGTCAGTACAACAGAAAACACTGGCTGAAGGCAGCCCTCTCCGCTTTAAATAAAACTACTCGCAAGCACCTGAATTTAGCTCTTGGTGTGTTCTAAGGGGTTGACGGAATGAAATCGCTGGAGCATTTAAATTTTAAAAGGCCGTATTTATTTTCATTTTCCGCTCCACCCCTTCAGTGGAGTGGAATGGGGCGTTATTTTTCGTACGTGACCTGTGGTTAGAGGCATTGTTTCTTGTTAGCAAGACATATGGCTTAATAAATTATGTTCTTGGGCATAATTTGCAAGCTAACATGCAGTAGAAGCTATAACCTACGTTTAACCTAAATATAAATGATTTTATTCAGTATTTTTGTGCGTCCTCTATAAAGCACCATTTATGAGTAGTGCGCATGCGCACAAATGCCTAAGGGGACTTTCGGAGTATGACGTAAGAGGGCACCTGTGCTAAATCAAACATAAAATACAGCGAAATGGCAGGGAACAAAAAAATATGAAATGAGTGATTAGGTGCTATGTTCAATACAGTTGCATTTTTTGAGAACTCTAATCCGTTAAATAGCATAAGTTATTAGTTGGTGAGGTCTTTAACAACAGCCGTACTTTGTTGAACTAACGTGGTTCAAACGATGAGACCATATGAAACAGGCTTTACTAGCTTATTCGTTTCCACAAAAATGCAGCACAAATAGGCAAGCATTTTAACGTTTTCAATACACTAATCTACTATTACTGTTCAGTCGCTGGAGTGTTTTTATTTTTTAAATGCCTTTAAAATATGTCGTTTTGTGAACACGGACGAAGAAACGCCAGCCCTGAAGCTCATCCGTAAACCATATAAAGCAGCTCATATGCGCTTAATATAGCTCTTTAAAATGATATTATGTTTACATTGCGTACAGTCGCTGGAGTGTTTTTATTTAAATGCTTTTAAAAGAGGCTCGGTGATGTAGTTCGCAGACCGAGAGCTCGGAGCCTTGACTCTCATGTCAGTACAACAGAAAACACTGGCTGAAGGCAGCCCTCTCCGCTTTAAATAAAACTACTCGCAAGCACCTGAATTTAGCTCTTGGTGTGTTCTAAGGGGTTGACGGAATGAAATCGCTGGAGCATTTAAATTTTAAAAGGCCGTATTTATTTTCATTTTCCGCTCCACCCCTTCAGTGGAGTGGAATGGGGCGTTATTTTTCGTACGTGACCTGTGGTTAGAGGCATTGTTTCTTGTTAGCAAGACATATGGCTTAATAAATTATGTTCTTGGGCATAATTTGCAAGCTAACATGCAGTAGAAGCTATAACCTACGTTTAACCTAAATATAAATGATTTTATTCAGTATTTTTGTGCGTCCTCTATAAAGCACCATTTATGAGTAGTGCGCATGCGCACAAATGCCTAAGGGGACTTTCGGAGTATGACGTAAGAGGGCACCTGTGCTAAATCAAACATAAAATACAGCGAAATGGCAGGGAACAAAAAAATATGAAATGAGTGATTAGGTGCTATGTTCAATACAGTTGCATTTTTTGAGAACTCTAATCCGTTAAATAGCATAAGTTATTAGTTGGTGAGGTCTTTAACAACAGCCGTACTTTGTTGAACTAACGTGGTTCAAACGATGAGACCATATGAAACAGGCTTTACTAGCTTATTCGTTTCCACAAAAATGCAGCACAAATAGGCAAGCATTTTAACGTTTTCAATACACTAATCTACTATTACTGTTCAGTCGCTGGAGTGTTTTTATTTTTTAAATGCCTTTAAAATATGTCGTTTTGTGAACACGGACGAAGAAACGCCAGCCCTGAAGCTCATCCGTAAACCATATAAAGCAGCTCATATGCGCTTAATATAGCTCTTTAAAATGATATTATGTTTACATTGCGTACAGTCGCTGGAGTGTTTTTATTTAAATGCTTTTAAAAGAGGCTCGGTGATGTAGTTCGCAGACCGAGAGCTCGGAGCCTTGACTCTCATGTCAGTACAACAGAAAACACTGGCTGAAGGCAGCCCTCTCCGCTTTAAATAAAACTACTCGCAAGCACCTGAATTTAGCTCTTGGTGTGTTCTAAGGGGTTGACGGAATGAAATCGCTGGAGCATTTAAATTTTAAAAGGCCGTATTTATTTTCATTTTCCGCTCCACCCCTTCAGTGGAGTGGAATGGGGCGTTATTTTTCGTACGTGACCTGTGGTTAGAGGCATTGTTTCTTGTTAGCAAGACATATGGCTTAATAAATTATGTTCTTGGGCATAATTTGCAAGCTAACATGCAGTAGAAGCTATAACCTACGTTTAACCTAAATATAAATGATTTTATTCAGTATTTTTGTGCGTCCTCTATAAAGCACCATTTATGAGTAGTGCGCATGCGCACAAATGCCTAAGGGGACTTTCGGAGTATGACGTAAGAGGGCACCTGTGCTAAATCAAACATAAAATACAGCGAAATGGCAGGGAACAAAAAAATATGAAATGAGTGATTAGGTGCTATGTTCAATACAGTTGCATTTTTTGAGAACTCTAATCCGTTAAATAGCATAAGTTATTAGTTGGTGAGGTCTTTAACAACAGCCGTACTTTGTTGAACTAACGTGGTTCAAACGATGAGACCATATGAAACAGGCTTTACTAGCTTATTCGTTTCCACAAAAATGCAGCACAAATAGGCAAGCATTTTAACGTTTTCAATACACTAATCTACTATTACTGTTCAGTCGCTGGAGTGTTTTTATTTTTTAAATGCCTTTAAAATATGTCGTTTTGTGAACACGGACGAAGAAACGCCAGCCCTGAAGCTCATCCGTAAACCATATAAAGCAGCTCATATGCGCTTAATATAGCTCTTTAAAATGATATTATGTTTACATTGCGTACAGTCGCTGG